>NC_073258.2:42462348-42765378 GCF_029289425.2 Pan paniscus | reverse complement strand
ATTCTTCCCATGAAACTTCACTTATATCCATAGACAGATAACTTAAATTTAATTTCTGGCAGGGTGCAGTGGCTTATGCCTTTAATCTCAGCACTTTGGGAGGCCAAGGCAGGCGGATCACTTGAGGTCAGGAGTTCGAGACCAGCCTAACCAACATGGAGAAACCCCACCTCTACTAAGTGCAAAATTAGCCAGGCATCGTGGTGCATGCCTGTAATCCCAGCTACTTGGGAGGCTGAGGCAGGAGAATCGCTTGAACCCGGGAGGTGGAGGTTGCGGTGAGCCGAGATCGTGCCATTGCACTCCAGCCTGGGTAACAAGAGTGAAACTCTGCCAAAAAAAAAAAAAAAAATTATCTTCTAACTGTAACTTCTCTTTGTGCTCTAGACCTCTATATTAAACTATCTACTCATTATCTATTTAGATAGTTCAATGGCACTTTAGCTTTTCCAAAGACAAATTCATAATTTCCTTCCCTGGAAACTTGGGACTCAGGATTTTAATTTAAAGAGTGTGATACTGCCATCCATCCTATTGTGCAAATCTAAGACTGAGGGTCATGACACCTCCCCAACTTGCCTCCTCCTATAGCAAATCCCTCAGCAAATCTTACCAATTTAATTCACTAAATATCCTTATTTTGCCCATTTTTTTTCACTTTCTTACATCAGTGCCATCTGATCATATCAACAATATTGATTAAAACCATTCAACTATTTCCTCTATTATTTTGCAAAGGAAATAAATCATCATTTTTATCACCATTTTAAGGCACTGCTTTGTCTACCTCCTCTTTCATTTTCAATCTATATCTTTAATTTTTAATAAGCACATAAACTATATTGCAGACAAGTGCACAAACATAGGTGAATAGCTTGATGAATTTTTATGAAGTTAGTATACTCTTTGTCCATGCTCCCAGATTGAATAAACACATTTCATATACTCAGAAATGTCCTATCTGTCTACTTTTGTCAATATCCCCTCACCCCCATTGCAGGGTGATGACTGTATTGATCTCTATCAGGATAAATTAATTTTGCCTGTTTATCAACTTTGTATAAATGAGAACATAAAGCATATAATTTTATATGTCTAGCTTCTTTTGTTAAAAATTCTATTGTCCTCAGCTCATTGAGACATCAGTGGCTATGTATGAGTAGATTTATTCCTGTATTCACTCTTCTGTTCTATTCATCTACCTGTTTATTCTTGCACCAACACACATTGTTGTATACAGCAATCGCCATTTATTCAGTTACTGTATTCATTATATGAATACACCACATTTTTAAAATGCTCTTTACTGTTGATGAAAATTTGGGTTGTTTGCAGTTTTTAGTTATTACAAATAACTCTATGAGCATTCTTATGCATGTCTTTTGGTGACCATACCGATGCCATCTAATAGGGCTTATACCTAGATACAGGATATGCATATATTCTATTTTAGTAGATATTTCTGATACTTTCCAAAATACTTATGCCAACTTATGCTCCCAATAGCATTGTTTCAGAGTTTCAGTACCCCCAATATTTGATATTTTCTGTTCTTTTTAACAGTGGCTCTGCAGTAATAACACATTGAGTTTCAATTTGTATTTCCCTGGTGCCTAATGGAGTTGAGTGTCTTTCATTTGTTTATTGGCCATTTAGATATTCTCTTTTATGTAGTAGCTGTCCAAGTATTTTATTCATTTTATCTATGGTGATTTTGGCAATTTCATATGAATTTCAGGGTTTTTTAATGTATGCTGGTTGTGAATATACTTGTTAAAATATGTATTTTAAATATCCTTTTTCAATCCTTGCTCTTCCCCTTTGCTCCTTTAATGGTAACTTTCATTAACAAAAGTTATTTTTAATGTAGTCTGATTTATCACATTTTTATGCTTGGCACTTTCTGTGTCCTATTTAATAATTACTTTTGTCTAGCCAAAATAAATAAGATAACCTTTTGTTTTCTTGTAAAATCTTTATTTTTATGTAATTCACGATTAGGTTAAAACTACACCTAGTACATTTTTTTAAAATTAAAGGCATGTATTAAGGTTCAAGGAATGTTTTCTTTCATATGGATGTCCTATTGACCTAGTAGTGTTTATTAAAAGACCAAGCCTTTCCCTAAAGCACTGAAATATCCCTTTTTGTTATGAATAAAGTGATAACATATGTGTGAATCTGTTCTAGACCCACTGTCTGTTCCACTGGTCTATCACTCTACACTTCGACCAATACCACCTTGTCTTAGTTACTACAGCTTTAAAAGCAATCTCGATATCTGGGAGTATATTTCCTACAGTTTTGTTTTCTTTATTGTTGACTTGGTATGTGCATTTTCATTGGTGTTTTAAAATCAGCTTCCCAATCTCAAAAAAAAAAAAAAGTTGCTGAAGTTTTGTTTGGATTTTTATTGACTGCATAAAATGTTTTAAAGAGAATTTATATCCTAGCATACTGAATTCTCCAATGCATGAATAAAGTAATTCCTCCATTTATTTAGGTTTATTTCAATCATGGTTTTCAGTTTGGAGAATAGAGATTTTTTTCTTTTTTCCTTTTCCATTAGATGCTTTTCTAGGTATTAGTTTTTCTTGCTATATTTTTAGTAATGTAAATTGTGGGGTTGCCCTCCAGCCACCCCCTGCCATATCTTTTTTCTTTGAGACAAAGTCTCTCTCTGTCACCCAGGCTGGAGTGCAGTGGTGCAATCTTGGCTCACTGCAACCTCTGCCTCCTGGGTTCAAGCGATTCTCCTGCCTCAGCCTCCCGAATAGCTGGGACTACAGGCGTGTGGCACCACACCTGACTAATTTTTTTCATTTTTAGTAGAGATGGAGTTTCACCGTGTTAGCCAGGATGGTCTCGATCTCCTGACCTCATGATCCACCTGCCTCGACCTCCCAAAGTGCTGGGATTACAGGTGTGAGCCACGGCGCCTGGCCCAGCCCCTTTCTTAAGCCTTATTTCTCTCTCTGTTCCACATATGCTGATCTCTTTCATTCCCTCATTTATCCCTTTCCATGAGCCCTTGTTTTCTTACTATTCTTCTTCTTGCTATGCTGTATTCTTGCCTTTGCCTCTCACACAGCTAATCACTACCCATTCTTTATATCTAAGCTAAATTATATATCCTGAGGGATGCCTTCCTTGATCTACCTACTTAGATAACATCTCTCTATTTAATCTACCATAGTAGTAACTAATCGTTCCTTGTACTATTTATCACAGTGAAGTTTATGATTGTCTTTGCAATTATTTGATGTATGCCTATGCGAGCTCCAAAAGGGTAGGACCATATCTGTTTCTTTTTACCCTACTGTCTTAAAGGCCTAGCAAAGCCCTTGGCTCATAGTAAGGTCCAAATACATTTTGAATGAACAAACAAATTGAATGAGCTTCAGTTTTGGTCCAGATGCTGTATGAGGTTATGAAGATACAGAAATGAGCCAAACATAATACAATCCTCAGCCTCTATCCATTTCAGAAGCTTTCCTCACCACCTTTTTTTAAGAATATAAAATATCATTGCAGTCTTGATTAATAATAAATTTTTCTGAATTTATGGCTGCTGCTTTAATTTTCCAAACGTTTTTTATATACTAAATAACAATTAGCAATTTTATACTAAAGTTTATTTTAATAGAGGACATATATGTGTTCAATATGAAAGCCAGAGAATTTCTGAACTCTTGGATAATAATGGTAATTTAATAGAATACAATAAATTTGTGTAGAAAAGTAACTTCATCACCATCTTTTCTAGCTTTTCATCTACTGTGGTATTTCTTTTCCCAGAGAGGACATGAAATAAAATCATCCAGACTTTACTTGAACATTTGAAATGACAGAAATGATTTGCTTAATCCCCTCAAAGCGTGTGACATTGATACTGAATTAATAAAGATTTACGGAAGGTAGCATCAGCGGCAGTAAGACTAACATAATGGGCAAATATAGGAAAAACCCTTACTTCAGTGTTACTTGTTTGGAATTTTGAGAGTGGTAATTAATCATCTCTCTTTCCCATCCGGATTCTGAGTTAGCAAGAAACAGACACATTAGATTGGGATCAAAATATCAACTTTATTGCCATTAAAGTTAGATTGGAGAGTATTGTTTTATTTGCAAAGAAAAATGAAGCCTATTACTACATCCCCCAAAATCTAGAATCACCTGAAGGGAAAACATGACTATCAGGGATTTTGATTCCTAAAGTCTGAGAGAGACTGAATGCAGGAACAGAATGAAGACACATGTGTATGTGGTTTTTAAATAATTCCAACCAAACAAGTAATGGATGTTAGATCCTCACTGTCTCATCAGTCAGAAAAATTAGTTCTCTTTCCAAAGGGAGAATTGAAAGACAAGAAAGAAGAGTCCCAGATGTCATGTTAGCACTTTTCCCATTGGAGAGTGAAGTTTACCTCTCCTTATGGAAACCCAAGTATTAGCAAATAATATTCTACTTTCTATATAATAGAATACTCTATTATACATAATAGATTACATATTATATATAAATCTATATTTTACATAATATTTAGAAATTTTCATTTATATATAATATTTATGTATATAACCTATGGCATAACGATTAACATACATTAAGAACTATAGAAATCAGTAAGACTGCAGGATGGTAAAAAATATTTGCAAATAATATATCTTATAAGAGATTGATATTCAATATTTAAGAATTAAAACCACAAAAACAAAAACACAAAAACCTGATTTTAAAAATGAGAAAGGACTTGAGTAGACATTTATGCAAAGAAAATATATACATTACCAATAAGTACACAAAAAAATGCTCACCACCACTAGGCATTAGGAAAATGCAAATCAAATCCACAATGATATACTACTTCACATCTATTAAAATGGTTATTATCAAAGAAAATAAATGTGAGGATGTCGAGAAATTTGAAACCTTCTACCTTGGTAGTAAGAATTCAAAATAGTTTATCTACTGTTAAAACAATATGGTGATTTCTCATAAAATTAAAAGTAGCATTATCATATAATCCAACAATTACTCTGTTAAGTATGCAACCAAAAGAATTGAAAGCAGGCTTTTGAAGAGATATTTGTGCCCTCATGTTCATAGCATTCACAATAGCCAAAAGGTGGAATTAACCTAAATGTTCCATAGATGACTGCATAAACAAAATGTAAAATATACATACATACACTGGAATATTATTCAACTTTTAAGAGAAAAGATATTTGGACCTATGCCGTAACATGATGGAACTTGAAGACATTATGCTAAGTGAAATAAGCCAGTAACACAAGGAAATCATTACATTATTCCTTTTATTGGAAGTACCTAGAGTAGTCAAATATGTGAAGACAGAAAACAGAATGGTGGTAGCCAGGGGCTTAGTAGGGGAAATGGGGAGTTAGTTTTTAATGAGTTCAGAGTTTCAGTTAGGGGACATGAAAAAGTTCAAATGTAATTCAGTTGAAATTAAATAAAATTTAAATATTACTTCTTCAGTTATCTTAGCCACATTTCAGTTGCTCAGTATCCTCATGTGGCTAGTGGCTGCCATCAATGTGGAAAGTGGTAAAACCATCAGATCTCATGAGACTTATTAACTACCACAGGAACCGTATGGGGGAAACTGCCCCCACGATTTAAGTTATCTCCCACTGGGTCCCTCACACAACACTTGGGAATTATGGGAGTACAATTCAAGATGAGATTTGGGTGGGGACACAGCCAAACCATATTAACCACCATCCATCTGCAGAACTTTTTCATCTTCTGGCCAGGCGCCAGGGCTCACGCCTATAATTCCAGCACTTTGGGAGGTGGAGGTGGGTGGATCGCCTGAGGTCAAAAGTTCAAGACCAGGCTGGCCAATATGGCAAGACCTTGTCTCTACTAAAAATATATATATATATAAATTAGCTAGGCATGGTGGCATGTGCTTTTAATCCCAAGCTACTTGGGAGGCTGAGGCAGGAGAATGGCTTGAACCCAGGAGGCAGAGGTTGCAGTGAGCCGAGATTGTGCCATCGCACTCCAGCCTGGGCGACAGAGAGGGAGACTCTTGCTCTTTTGCCTCACTCAGGAATTGGTGTTAATACATCTTTTTAGAAGAATCTTTTTTGTCTGTTCCAACCTAAACTTCCTGCAAATGTTTACTATAATGGGAAATGTCTCATTCATGTCAGTGTTTACTTATTTTATTTTTCTTTTCTATTTATTTTATTTTATTTTATTTTTTTGAGACGGTGTCTCGCTCTGTCACCAGGCTGGAGTACAGTGGCACGATCTCAGCTCCCTGCAATTTCCAGCTCCCAGGTTCAAGCGATTCTCCTGCCTCAACCTCCCAAGTAGCTGGGACTACAGGCACACACCACAATTCCCAGCTAATTTCTGTATTTTTAGTAGAGATGGAGTTTTGCCATGTTGGCCAGGATGGTCTTGATCTCTTGACCTCATGATCCACCCACCTTTGCCTCCCAAAATGCTGGGATTACAGGCATGAGCCACCGCGCCCGGCCTATTTTTCTTATACTGTACATTTTCTGAGGCTAATGACCATATGTGCCCTGTCATTGTCTCTGTGCATTTCTCATTGTTTGTCACATAATATGAATTCAATACATATTTGAATGAACGGACAAATAAATGAAATGAATGTAACAAATAAGCGAGTGAATGAGCATAAATAGCAACTATCCATAGCACTATAATATTCAAAAAAGAGCTGATTGCTATAAATCCAGCCTCCAAGCTGACTCTTTCTTATTACTCACTATTCATTAAGAATTATTTAATGACTTATTATCTTCACTATTACATTACAATGCTTCATGTCTCATGGACCCATCTTTTGAAATTAAATTATACCCGAAGTGCAAGCTATGCAGATATTTTGTCAATTTTTCCTTTTAGAGTGCTTTTTTATCAGAGCTGGCATGATTAGTTTTAGACATTGATTTCCCCATTAGCTCCATAGTGAACCAAAGTTTCATTATACTCCAAATGGGGTAAAAATAATTTCTCCTACATTTCACAAATGGTCGCTTTTGTTGCTTTATTAATGTTTGTTGTCTCATTCCTGCATATGCATTTGTGCTTTTTTTTTAAGCAATGGATTTGGCTTGAGTTCTTTTGTTTTTAAAAAGGAAATGATACTAATAGAAATGAATATTATGAAAATATTAATAACCTATATCCCTGGGTTGAGTATATACCATCAATATACACTGGATGTACAAGAAAATCGGCAATCATAAAGTATCTACTTCTGCTATAAAATACAGGCATACCTCATTTTATTACACTTTGCTTTATTGCACATCAAAGATACTGTGTTTTTAATGAATTGGAGGTTTGTGGTAATCCTATGTCCAATAAGTCTATCAATGCCACTTTCCAACAGTGTATGTTCACTTCACTTCTTTGTGTCACATTTCAGTAATTCTCAATTTTTCATTATATCTGTTATGGTGCTCTTAGAGTACTGATCTTAGATATTACTATTATAATTTTGGGGGTACCACAAACCCATATAAATAGCCAATTTAATCAATAAATGTTGTGTGTGTTCTAATTGCCCCACCAAACAGTTGTTCCCCAATCTTTTCCTCTTCCTCAGGCCCCACTATTTTCTGAAATAGAACAATATTTAAATTAGGCTAATTAATAACCCTTCAATAATCAGTAAGTATTCAAGTGAAAAGAAGAGTTACACATCTCTCACTTTAAATCCAAAGCTGGAAATGATTAAACTTAGTGAAGAAAGCATGTTAAAAACTGAGATAGGCCAAATGTTAGGCCTCCTGCACCAAAGAGTTTACCAGGTTTTGAACACAAAGAAAAAGTTATTGAAGAGAATTAAAAGTGCTACTCCAGCGAGTACATGGATGATAACATGCACTCTTGGGTAACTAAATGCGTTGTCAATGAGTAGTGATATTTCAGATGGGTTTTGTTGTTCCAGTTGCAGAACATGGGAAGAGTAGATTTAGCATAATTTTTAAGAGCCCTAGGATTTTTAGAATGGTAAATGAGCATTGGCTTCGACTTAGTCGCCAGTGCATCAGTCTCTAACAAGAGAGTCAGCCTGTCCTTCACAGCTTTGAAGCCAGATCTTGAGTTCTCTGTATCATGAAAGTCCTAGATGGCATTTCCTGCCAATAGAATGCTGTTTTGTCTACATGGATATTCTGGCATTTAGTGTAGTCACCTTCATCCGTGACCTTAGCAAGATCTTCAGGATAAATTGCTGCAGCTTCTCCATCAGGCCTTGCTGCTTCGCTTTGCCCTTTTATGTTTTCGAAGTAATCTATAAGGATTGGAATCAACATCTTCCAAACTCCTGTTAATGTTGATACTATTACCTCTTCCCATGAATCACGAATGTTCTTAATGGCCCCTAGCATGGTGAATCCTTTCCAGAAAGTTTTCCATTGACATTGCACATATCCACCAAAAGCAAAACAGCCTATTGCTAATATGAAGACAGTTAGTCATCTAAATAGAAGATAAAATCAGCCACAACATTCCCTTAAGACAAAGCCTAATTCAGAGCAAGGTACTAATTCGCTTCAACTTTATATGGCTAAGAGAGGTGAGGAGGAAGCAGCAGAAGAAAAGTTTGAAGCTAGAAGAGGTTGGTTAGTAAGGCTGAAGGAAAGAAGGCACCTAAGAAGAAATCATTGTGTCTTTGGTAAAGTTTATTTAAACTTATACTTTCATTGTAATGAAACATTACATTTTAATATCTGGGGGTCATATGTTAATGAAAACATCTAATATTTAATCTCCCATAAGTCTGATTTCATAGCCAGGATTTCTACTTCATAAGACTTCTCTCTTTTTTAAAAAACTATTTGTTTTTTTATTATACTTTAAGTTCTGGGGTACATGTGCAGAACGTCGAGTTTTGTTACATATGTATACACATGCCATGGTGGTTTGCTGCACCCATCAACCCATCACCTACATTAGATATTTCTCCTAATGCTATCCCTCCCCTAGCTCCCCACTCCCCAACAGGCCCTGGTGTGTGATATTCCCCTCCCTGTGTCCATGTGTTCTCATTGTTCAACTCCCACTTATCAGTGAGAATATGCATTGTTTGCTTTTCTGTTCTTACATTAGTTTGCTTTGAAGGATGGTTTCCAGCTTCATGTCCCTGCAAAGGACATTACCTCATCCTTTTTTGTGGCTGCATAGTATTCCATGGTGTATATGTGCCACATTTTCTTTATCCAGTCAATCACTGATGGACATTTGGGTTGGCTCCAAGTCTTTGCTATTGTGAATAGTGCTGCAATAAACATATGTGTGCATGTGTCTTTATAGCAGAATGATTTATAATCCTTTGGGTATATACCCAGTAATGAGATTGCTGGGTCAAATAATATTTCTAGTTCTAGATCCTTGAGGAATCACCACACTGTCTTCCACAATGGTTGAACTAATTTACACTCCCACCAACAGTGTAAGTGTTGCTATTTCTCCATATCGTCTCCATTATCTGTTGTTTCCTGACATTTTAATGATTGCCATTCTAACTGCTGTGAGATGGTATCTCATTGTGGTTTTGATTTGCATTTCTCTAATGACTACTGATGAGCTTTTGTTCATGTTTGTTGGCTGCATAAATGTCTTCTTTTGAAAAGTGTGTGTTCATATCCTTTGTCCACTTTTTGATGGGGTTGTTTTTTTCTTGTAAATTTGTTTAACTTCTTTGTAGATTCTGGATATTAGCCTTTTGTCAATTGGATAGATTGCAAAAATGTTCTCCCATTCTGTAGGTTGCCCGTTCACTCTGATGATAGTTTCTTTTGCTATGCAGAAGCTCTTTAGTTTAATTAGATCCCATTTATCAATTTTGGCTTTTGTTGCCATTGCTTTTGGTGTTTTTGTCATGAAGTTGTTGCCTATGCCTACGTCCTGAATGGCATTGCCTAGGTTTTCTTCGAGGATTTTTATGGTTTAAGGTCTTACATTTAAGTCTTTAATCCACCTTGAGTTAATTTTTGTATAAGGTGTAAGGAAGGGGTCCAGTTTTACTTTTCTGCTTATGGCTAGCCAGTTTTCCCAGCACCATTTATGAAATAGGGACTCCTTTCCCCATTGCTTATTTTGTCAGGTTTGTCAAAGATCAGATGATTGTAGATGTGTGGTTTTACTTCTGAGGCCTCTGTTCTGTTCTATTGGTCTATATATCTGTTTTGGTACCAGTACCATGCTGTTTTGGTTATTGTAGACTTGTAGTATAGTTTGAAGTCAGGTAGTGTGATGCCTCCAGCTTTGTTCTTTTTGTTTATGATTGTCTGGGCTCTGCGGGCTCTTTTTTGGTACCATATGAAGTTTAAAGTAGTTTTTTTTTCCCCCAATTCTGTGAAGAAAGTCAGTGGTAGCTTGATGGGGATAGCATTGAATCTATAAATTACTTTGGGCAGTATGGCCATTTTCACGATATTGATTCCAGTGCCTAAACCACCATAAGGCTTCTCTTAAAGATAGAACACATGTATAGAGATGGGTGGGTTCTCACAGTCCTGTCAGTGTGGTCTGATTGGATCTTCTAAAAACGGGGTGTTATTCTTGAAGCATCCAGTTACAGAGAAGGCTGGAGAGAAACTTATCAACCTCTGCCTTTGCAGATGTGTAATTAGCCTTGTGAAATTTCCACTGTCCTCTTAATTAGCCTCAGTTTTTCTAAACATTCCAAATTACCATCATTTTCCTTTCCTATTTGACAGTCTGTTTTCCTGGATCAATGCCTTCCAGAGTAATGTTGCCAAACAGGACACTGGAAAAGTCATCGATTGAACCTCTTTTTGTTTCACTGTGTTTGACATTGACATATATCTATGTAAGATGGGAATTATAGTATTATGTTATTCCGTATTTCACATACACATTAGCATACTGTATTTTCTGCCAGTAAATTATATGTGTCCATGACTTGCAAGATTGTGCCTCTGAGAGAGGCATCCTGAAATGTCCAGAGGTAATACATTATTTCATTAAATTTGAGACTTTAATCTTGCTTATCAGAGAAAGTCAAGCCAGAACCAGTATGAATAGGAACTGACCGTTGTATAACTATGCTCCATACTGGTCAGTGATAAGCAGTGATTAACCAGCCTTTCATTCTGGCCTATATAAGCGGCAATGCCCTGCTCTGTACAATGCTCTGTGCAGTGTAGGCTTCCAATAAATAGTGCAGAGAACCTAACTGACACCTTTTGACACATCCCCCTCTGAGTTAGAAACAAGATTCATTTTCATATAAAGCTAAGGAATAATTAAAATGTGGCTAAAGGGTCCTATGCCAACTCCAACCATATTTTTACACTGGGTATTTATTTTTAGGTTCATTTTAGAGGTAATTTTATGCAGAAGAAAAATTGGGTTGGATTCTCAGAGATGCTTGTGTCCTTATCTGAATACCTCTGTTTCACTTCTTGCACAGTGCTTTGTTGATTTCATACAAAATTATGCAGAAAGAAGTAAAAAGGAAATATTCCCTAGCCATGTGCCTGGTTTGCTTTAAACTCTTTCTATGCTACCATCTCCTTCTTTAGAACTTAAGAGAGACAGAGAGTGGACATAAACCAATCAAATGCATAGGGTATTTAAAAACATCTAACAGCGCCAAGCAGAGGCACTCATCATCCTGCTTAAAATTCTGTATTTAACTAGTTTAGCAATCTTGTTCATACATAGGAGACTTGGTAGTGGAGTTGGAAAATAATGAGCCTTGGAAGCTAGCTGGAATAAAGTGCCTTTCTAAACTTTGTAGAATGACTTTTAATAAACTCTTAGTCTTAATTAGTGAAAACTGTGAGAATTTTTAAATTTTTTAACTGAAATTTATTATTTTTACCTTATAAGATTATATGATTACATAAATAAAATATGTAGAACATTTGTCATACCAACGGAAGTTAACAGCACTTAATATTATCAATTAATGTCATAATGCAAGTAATGCCACTATAGTATTAGGAATAATTTGCTTTCTCAAATATTATTTAAAAAGAAAAAAATATTTCCCCCATACCCCATGCTTAGCAAAAGATTTCTTCACATGTAACTGTGGATATAATCTCAAACCTCTTTTTAATTATCATGCATTCTGAGTGAATAGGGTCTGAGTTAACAAGAATATTCTCATATGCACTATCATAAAATAAAAGGAATTTTAATCAATCACATGAACAAAGCTACATAAATTTAGTAGTATACTTAATTATGAAAGTACATTCTTTATATATCATACATATTAAAGCCCCTTTCTTGGCCACAGTACTTCATGAGGACTAACTGGTTCACCTCAAACATGGCTAAAATATTTAAGCAGGAAAAACACCTGATTTTTAATAATTGTTGGAAATTTTACTGCATTTTAAAATGTTATTACACAAAATTGGAGTTATTTTACTTTATGTTTTAACCTACTAAGTCTTAGAGTCTAGTACAGATATCAACAAAACTGAACAAAATTAGAAATCTACTCTTAGAAGCGTAGAGGACAAGTCTACTTCATGAAGCCAAATAATATTCCAGAGATCAATCACATCAACTTGCTCCATGGGATAAAAATGTGTATCATGAGTATGTTAATATTATGTAACATGTAATTTTAAAATCTGAGCTAAAAAGTTTTTAACTAAGATTAGACAATATAATTATTCACATATAGAAAAGAAAGTTTTTCTTTCCTGACTGTGCACTTAAAATATTTTGAACATTTTCTTACAGTTTCTACCAATTCTATTAGTAAACTAAAATTCTGAGGGTTTCCTTTTGACAAATGTGTATCAGAACAACTGTTCTTTTGTAATAAAAGAAGAATATGCTTAGTATTGCTAAGTTTCTCTTTTATTCCTGATATAAGGGAAAAGGTGAAGAAATACATGGTTTATTTTTACATGTTAATTAAATTTTACAAGACAGTTTTGTTCACTGTGGAACTTAGACTCTAAACCAAAGTAGCACATATAGATGAAAGTCGTTTTGTTTGAGAATATGAAATATCTGAATCTAGAGTAAATTCAAAGATCTTACCCCATAAAAATTGAATCATTTTCACTTCTTGGTTGACAGGTACTCCACAGGCTATTTATGAAAGATATGGTGTGGATGTTTTAGTTTAGTATCAAGTTTTCTGAGTATACTGAGATGAGATAGGTAGGTTTATAAAACTCTAGTCCCATGTCAAGAATTAAATTGGTTTGATAATTTTTGAAATTGTGGCTTTTTTCTCTGTGTTCTAACAAACTTCTTGCCAACAATTAACTTCTCAAACTTTTAGATGATTGTATTGGTTTTTATTATTTCCCTGTTTCAGTTGTCTACATTTTGAGAGAAGAGATAGAAGAAAGTGGGGAGGAGAGAGAGAACTACACAACAACACATAAGGGAGGTTGATGGCAATTATGCAAAGAAGACAATAGATGGAAGGAAAATCCTTATAAAATAATTAAAATAAAGGATAAAATAAGCGAATTAAATTTATTGAGTGCCAATAATTCTGATAATGATAGCAATAACCATATAGCCAGTCACTGACTACATGCCCGTTACTCTATTAAGTACTTTGTATGGCTTTTTTCAAGTAATCCTCATAAAAACACCATAAAATGATATGTTTATATGCATTTTACAAATAAGAAAAAAAATGCTTCAACACAGCAAATAACTTGCTCAAGGCCATAGAGCTGATAAATTATAGAGCTGGGAATTGAGCCAAGAATGATTTGGCTCCAAACAACATCATTTTACCACTAGGGTGTAGTGCACTGTGCTAAGCCCTTTGCATGCATCATCTTATTGACTTATTGCAACACTTTGGACATGTACTATTAACCTCTTAATTTTGTTATTAAATAAAAGTATTGAAGTTAGAAGAGGTTCATGAACGTATGCAATTTTACCCAACCAAACAAGGGTTTGAACCCAGGTCTTTGTCACTCTACTGTAAGGATCACATAGTTTTGCTGGAATAGGTAAATTGATAAGAATGTTTTAGGGCCTGAGTTTCAAGAAAATAAAAGAAAGAAAAAAGAACATATTACTATTTGCCTTAGTAGCAATTCCAAGAGGATTCATAGTGGAAGTGAAGATTCTCTGAGAGAACTGAGAGTTTAAGGTGAGACAGTTGGCTCTTTGTCTTGCCTGCCTTTTAAGACATACTTTACTTCATTTGATTGGTTTCTATCACCCTTTCCTGTGAGTTGTTTTGAATCCAGAATCACTTTTATCTGAGTAAGAAAAAAGAAAATGGAAGCCAAAAAACGGATTAGAAAAGAAATGAAAGTACTTCTGTAAGGGTCTGTCTGTCATGAACCCAGCAATGCTAAGATATAGGAAATAGAAAAAACTCACTTCTACCCTGGAGAGTTGTAAAGTATCCTTCAGGAGGAATAAATTGTCCTCTATGCACCCCTTCTAATCCACTCTCCACACTGCATCAGAGAGGTCTTTTCAAAATGCAACCCTGCCCTGGCCCTTAATTTTGAAAGCTTTCAGTGGCTTCCCATTGCTCTAAGAGGAAGACAAAGCAAGGCTCTCATCCACCTCTCCAGCCTGCAGCCCTGTGTACTTATCAGCTGCACTGTGCTTTGCTAGTGTGTGGTTTGCTAGGGCTTGCATTTGTGTGATTTCCTCCTGCTGGGGTACTTATCCCATTCCCTAGTCTAATGTAGCTTATTCTCATCTATCCTTCAGGCTAAGTCTAGCTTCATTTCCCCAAGAAGTCTTCTCTGAACTCCTTGACTAATATAAAAAGTACTTCTTCCTTGGAACAATTGTTAGAGTGGATTTTTTTCTTTCTTTTTTTTTTTTTTTTTTTTGAGACGGAGTCTCACTCTGTCGCCCAGGCTGGAGTGCAGTGGCGCAATCTCGGCTCACTGCAACCTCTGCCTCCCAGGTTCAAGTGATTCTCCTGCCTCAGCCTCCCAAGTAGCTGGGATTACAGGCGCATGCCACCGCGCCTGGCTAATTTTTTGTATTTGTAGTAGAGACGGGGTTTCACCGTGTTAGCCAGGATGGTCTCGATCTCCTGACCTCGTGATCTGCCCGCCTCGGCCTCCCAAAGTGCTGGGATTACAGGCATGAGCCACCGCGCCCAGCCTTGTTACAGTAGATTTTCAAAAATAAATATTTGTCTGCCACTCTAGACTACAGGTGTCCCTAGTACACAGGAGGGTGCTTAGTCTTGTATGCCTATCTCAGTGTCTGAAACAGAGCAGCTACTGTAGTGTGGTAGCTGATTTTCAAAGTGTCGACTCCCAATGATACCTGTCTCCTGAATTCATCCTTGACTTTGATAAAGTGACTTGATTTATCAATGGAATTTCGCAGACGTGGCATTTTGCACGGCTAGGATTGATCTTTAAGGTGGCTCAGCGGCTTTCACTTTTGTGCTTTTCGGAAACCCTGAGATATTATGTAAGACATCCAGATTTTCTACAAGAGACTCTGGGAAGAATCAATGATCCATATGGAGAGGAGATGCTCTGGTGTTACATGGGTAAGGAACGAGGCCCAGCTCTCCCAGTGTCTCAGTCATGCCTGTGGTTGTGACTTTGGTCTCACCCACCATCTGATGATATCTACATAAGATGTTTCAAGTGAGACCAGAAAAATAACTGCCCCTCTGTGCCCAAGCAACCCACACAACTGTGAGATACAACACAGTAGCTATTGTTTTTATTTTGTTTTGTTTTGGTTTTGGTTTTTTCATTTGTTTGTTTGTTTTTGTTTTTGTTTTTGTTTTTGTTTTGAGACAGAGTCTCACTGTGTTGCCCAGGCTGGAGTGCAATGGTGTGATCTCGGCTCACTGCAACCTCTGCCTCCAGGGTTGAAGCAATTCTCTCACCTCAGCTCCGGAGTAGCTGGAACTACAGGTGTGTACCACCACAACTGGCTAATTTTTGTATTTTTAAGTGGCTAAGTGTGGTTGCTTGTTACATACTGATAGATAACTGAAAAATAAGATGCATAATAAAAATGTAGAATTTATAGATTAGTGTAGTTTCCTTATGACTGGATTCTTGCTATTCGGGATATAGGGCAAGGTATCAGGGTCAGGCCTATATGGATTTTTTTTCTTTTTTTCTGGACCTGTCAGGCTCATCCTGCACTAATACATGCTAAAGAATAAAAACGAAGTATCATTCTCTACATTCTGTATATGTAGTACATCTGAAAACGCATGTAATGTATATTAACTCTTGTTTCACTAGCCTGTATATACTACAATAGTCACTTTTATGTGTATTATCAAATTTTACTATGTTAATGCCAAAATTACTGATGGAAAGGCCTCAGCCCCCTTCAAAATATAGCCCACTCTCCCAATATTTCTAGGGTCTCCAGAAACTTTTTCAGAAGTGCCCAGAAGCAATTCTTCTGGATTACTCTTCTCCAATCTTCTTTGCTGTACTTATCATTTACTAAGTGTGGCATTCCCTGCTGGTGCTTCAGTTTTGAGTCTGGAGAGAATGCTGCCTTATTCAAGTTTCCTTCTTCCTGTATACTCAGTTATGCAAAACATATGAGATACCAAGCCAGGCACTGTGCTGCTTTCAGTCTTCACTACATTGAATTCATAATGTGTTCTGTGCAGAAATATGGAAAATCTCTCATTTTATAGTGCAAACTGGAAGCATTTAGTAGGCACTGGTCCATAGCAATTTTAGTTCCTAGATTAATGTTCAATTCTGCTTCCTGTGAATGATCTTTTGCATCTCATGGCCCTTCTCTTTGAGCTCTTGATTTCTGCTTCTAGGCCATCTTTTCTTTGTCATAAAATGTACCCTATATTTGTAGATAAGTAGTTTTTACAGGTCAGTTGCTGAACGGAGTCATTTAGGTGTCATACGCCTCTTTTCATTTTGTACTGTTTGTCACTTTCAGTATGAGCTCATATAATTTCTTTAAAACCATTGTGGGCTTTCTGTGTATCAAATTATAATTCTTGTAGACAAAATATCCTGTACTTCTCCCATTTGAGGTTTCTGTGGTAAGATGCCTTTAAATTTCTTATAACCTTTATTATTTAAGAGATATTGCCTAAGAGGCACACCTTACAATAAGGCTTAATAGAGGATTTTTCTCCTCAACCTGGATTTTATTTTTGCCCTCTGTAACCATTTCTTACTTTAAGAATATTTTCCTGGGAGTGCCTGGGTCTTAGAAACAGTTTGTTTTTCCTTCAAAATCTAGCAAGTATCAGTTTCTTTAGTTTTTTTCTAAAATTTTTGCCCAATATCCAAATCTTTCTTTCTTTTATTTCCCTCTTGTTATTCACAAGGGTCATCTTGAGTTCAGGGGCTGTATTATTCTATTTCGCCATCTCTCTAGACTCTCTATATACTACTCCTCTTCAAAGTCCTGCAATGGTTTTCCCATGTATATCAACTGAGGCAACTAGGTGGGTGACAAGGTCACCAGATTTCAAGCACTCACATTGTGAGTTGCTATTTAGGCTTATTTGAGATCTCTGATCACATATAAAATGATTTTGCTGCGGATAGAGGCAGTACCTGTCAACAAAGAGGAACCTGTACTTTTCTTCTGTTTTTATGCTGTTTAGCTAATGGCAAGATACTTATCCTCACTGAATTCATTTATCTTTGAAATTATATAATGAATTTACAGGATTCTTATTGTACTTAGATGTTATATCCTGTCACAAAGGAAATATCGAGTAAAATAGTCATTATTGTAAACATTTTATTTATGGTGTATGCACATGTGTTTGTTAAGAAATCAACTAGACCCATTTTGCTGGCATTGTGAACATGGACCAGTTATTTTAGCCATCTCATACACATTACTTCTGTTTAAGAAAGGAATAGCAATGCTTCTCATAGGGATATTAGGTCAGTAGTTCAGAACTATTTGAAACTTTAAGAAATATATATATATGAGATATATATATAAATATATATAGATATATACACATAGATATGATATATAAATAAATATACATATATATTGATTGCAGGGTTCTATGTCAGACACTTATTTTGAGCTTTTGTCATATAAGTAATTAAAATTTAAAACAAGAACCCCTGAGGTGATTCCAATGCATAACTGGAGTGGAAAAGCACTATTTTTGAAGCTGAAGATGGCACTTGTAAATTACCTGGCCTAAAGTGCAGTAAGCACTCAATAAAGTTATATTTACATCCACTGCCTTGCACACTGCCTCCCTCCGCTGCCATGGACAAGAGCTTTGTGAATCATTTAGGAGCCAATAGCAACCTGCCATGATTATTTTTAATCATCATGTGACGTATTTTTAGCTAACTGGCAAGATTACACTCAGTACACACAAAATATATAACTATAGTTGCCTATGTTATATTACCTCACTGTTTCAAATAAATGGTTGCTTATTCAGCTTTGTGTAATAATTTGAAACACGATAAAGTTTTATTTAATCAAAAATATCTCCCTTTTTTATAAAAAATGCTACGCAAAATTAACAGAAATCAGAAAATTGTATTTAATCAGTACCCAATAGTACCCAATATTACTAGGCACTATGAAATGCACTAAAGAAGGCAGTCCCGAAAACATGACATACCACATTGTTCCATGACAAGTGAAAATAGACTTTCTCTCATTGGTCATTTCGCAAAAATAAATAAATAAATAAAAATTTAAAAAATTTTAAAAACCAGCATACAGTAAAATCTTAAGGGCTCTACTATCATTTACATTTTTCTTCAATTGCAAAATAAATTTAAATTTGGAAAAGAGAATCATGTAGAAGATAAACTGTATCCATGATCTTACCATTTAAATTTACTCTTAACAATTTTCAAGCTTTCCTATTAAACCATTTATCATGCTAAATAGCAACCCATTTCTTAACAAAATGGAATCACACTGTAGATACATTGCTTAAATTATTACTTAATATTTCAAGTAGAATTTCTGATTTCCTGCAGAATTATTTTAATGACTACATGAAACACCATAATTAACCAATCTCCTATTGTTGGCTATTATATCATTTCCAATTTGCTATCTGATAATTATGCTGTGATGAAGTATATATTATTTCCTTGATATATGTGATCAGAAAGGGAAATGCTGGTTCAATGGATCTGCTTATTTTAAGACATATCAACATATATTTCCTCGTTGCCTTCAAGAGAGACAAACAATTTTACTCCTCCACAACACTTCATTTCTCAAGTTTTTTTTTAAAGCTTTGTCAGTTTGATAGGTCAAAAATAGTAGTTCCTTATTTTAATTTAATAGCTACAATTTTAAAACTCATGGTTATTACTTATGGTGATGCTTTTGTGCTTTAAGCCGACAGTTGAACAATAACAATTACCTCAACAGGACACTTTGACAACAGTTTCACATATATTATTTCATATAATATCCCAGCAGCCTTGAAAGACAGTGGAACCAATAATCACTAAAGTATATCACAAAGCATAACAATTCATTCTAAAAGTATTCATACATTGAACTCCCAGTTTCAAAATTTAGGTGAATATTTTAATAAGACCTGCCATTCACAGAGTTCATGAAAAAGAAGGAATTTTCTTCCCTAGGACTAATCCCTTTTGGATAAAGATGAGAAGCTATTATTTCATTCTGGCCTGGTGAGTACATGAGCTAAATGCTGACAAGGCAGTTTTTTTTTCATCTTAGGCTAAGCTTTTTTTGGGCCAACTTCCATAATTTCAGTTTCTGTAGCATTACACTGTACTATATTATAAATGCTATGTTCTATTTAAATCTAGGCATTATTTTTGCCAAGCCTTCTGTCTACCTCTGTTTTTTTGTGTTTTATATGATTATTTATTATAATAGTAACAAATTCTCATTGCAAAAAGTAACTACAGAAATGTACAAAGTTAAAGTAAATAATTCCCCCTTCTTTGGCCTTCAATTCCATTTCTGGAAAAAGCCACCATTAGCAGTATGATTTTCATCCTTTGGTATTTTCTAATATATTTTGTACATAGTTGGGCCCATTCTATACTTATAATGATATTGCATGATTTTGTTATTTGTCATTGTACAGTATTTGATCTGGCTTCAGAGTATGCTATTGGAGGGATATAACATTTAAATTTGGGCTGGGCGCAGTGTTTCACACCTGTAATCCCAGAACTTTGGGAGGCTGAAGTGGGCGGATCACTTCAGGCCAGGAATTCGAGACTAGGCAGGTGTTTGAAATCAGCCTGGCCAACATGGCAAAACTCCTCTCTATTAAAAATACAAAAGTTAACCAGGTGTGGTGGTGCATGCTTGTAATCCCAGCTACTCAGGAGGCTGATGCAGGAGAATCGCTTGAATCCAAGAGGTGGAGGCTGCAGTGAGCTGAGATGGTGCCACTGCACTCCAGCCTGCACAACAGAGTGAGACTTTGTCTCAAAAAAAAAAAAAAAACATTAAATCTAGTGCCTTATAATGAAGATTTATGTTCTTCTCCAGTATAGTTGCCAATATTAAAATAAGCATCTTTATATGCCAGTATATTTCTAGATTACATTGCTAAAAGTTTATTGTTAACATAAACTGCTAAAAGTTCAGTTGACAGTGATTCACACATATGGTAATGCTAGGCATTACCATACCTTTTTCAAAAATAAATTTCTAAAATATCCATCCATAGGTTATTATAGTATCTATCTTCATACTCTCACCAACAATGAATGTATTTATTAGTGTTTATATTTGTTCATCCCAATTGTTAAAAAAAGTTTTAATTTGCTTTCAATTAGCATAAGGTTGACCATTTAAAAAAATATATCTAGGGCTGTTCGGATTTTATTTTTAGTAAGCTGCCTTTTCATATTCACTGCCTATTATTCTATTGAATTTTTAGACTTTTCTTCCGGATTTGCAGTCTTTCCTTGTATATACCTAAACCAGATATTTTGTCTAATCATATGTTATATATATTTCTCAGTCTTTAAACTATTTATGTAATTTTTGCTATTAAGAAATTCTAACTTTTTATGTGGACTCATTTAATTTTTAAAGGTTTTGGTTTTTCTGTTATGCCTGTGAAGGCAATCCCTATTCCAATATTAGTAATATTTTTAATACATGTAGGGTTTTTTGTATCTTTTATTTTTGTGTTTCAGCCTCACATCTTGATTAAACTAGGATTTATTGTCAAGTAAAGCAATAAGAATATATATTTAGTAGACCTACCCTGTATGTTTTATGTGTGTGTTTGCGTACTTCCCTAAATTAACAGCTAATTTTTCTAGTGTTTTCATTAAATAATCCTAAATAACTTCATAAATGTTCAGTCATTTAAAATGACACGTTAAACATATAATAAATTTTTCTAAATGTGTCTATTTTGGGACCTTATACATGTTCATTTATTTGTTAGCCTATTGTTGTGCCAATGCTCTTAATTACTATGAAATTATAAGGCATTATATATCTTGTAGGACTAATTCAATTTCTTTCCTAATTTTTTGGCTATTTTTATGTTATTTTGCATATAAACATTAGAATTATTTTTTTTCAGATGAGAATAAAAAGATAGCAGTTAAATGAAGATTTTCATGATTAAACCTTGAGAAAATAGAAGAGAGCAAATATATTTCCTTTGGCCATGTTCCCGTGGGCTGTTGGAATAGATAAATAGTTTAGATTTTCAGCAACTTACTTTATCTAATTGTTTACAATTTTATTCATTAGTAGCTACTTCACTGATCAGAGGAAGTTTTCTTGTAATGAAATACGCTAATTCCGTTTACTGAAACTGTGTGAAGGAAGTAAAATGACAAGTTTTCATTCAGTAGTGTTAAGATTTCTGTTCATGTGAAAAGCCACACAGCTGCATATGGTCTGCTAGCTCTTGGATTCTCAAAGAAACTGGAAAGGCAAAGAAACAGCCTACATAGAGAAAATTGTGAGTCAGAGCATGTAGTAACTTCTACTTCATCTCATCATTATAAATTGAATTAAGTTGAATAAACTGAATTAACTGGTACTCTTAAGCTCAGTTTTTCTTAAAATTAGGGCCATTAAACGCAAGTTCAAATGAAGAGCATAGGGAATGTATGACTACCTTTGTAAACATAGAACATACCTAACCTATGTAGTTTAAGATCTGAAAGTTCACTGTAAGTCTGTAGTTTGAACCTTGAATTCACTATGTAACAATATGTTAAAAATGAAGTTTCCAGGAAAACTTCAAGACAGAATAAATGTGAAATTCTAAGGCCACATTTCCATGTGTAGATAAAGAAATTAGAAAAAAATCATTTTCAGGCTTCTTGGAGTCCTCCAACCAGCGTAAATATTAAGAAAATGGGGTCAGAATGTGAAAGCGGGGGGAGGTCAAAAATGATATTTCTTTGAAGAGAGGTATTATTGGGCTTCGAGCTCCCATTTCCTCTTTGAAATAATAACTTTGCTACTTTCTTACTCCAAACCTAGTAAAGCAAGTGTCAAGAGAATCCCTTAGACAAAACTGCAATGTTTTTCTTGCATTCGTGGGCCAATGCCTGACATACATCTGAAATACAAAGTCAACCATTGAGTGGAATTTTACCCTACCCAGGAAATCTTGAAGCCAAGGAAAGATTATCATTTTGGAGATGGAATCGAGAAAATGACTTCATTGAGGTGGGTGTTCATTCTCAAAGTTTACAGGGCACAGATAAGCAAGAGTGTTTGCAATGGATCATAACCCGGCAAGAGGTTTCCTTCAATCCTGTCTGAGGACATTGTCTGGAAAAGTAAGACCTGAGCAGAAAAGGGCAGTAAATCTATTGTTGTTTGACCAGAGGTAGAGAAGGGAAACACAAGGTATGAGAATATAGTTGCATCTACTCAAGCTAAGGCAACTTCAGGAAGTAAGGAGTCAACAGTTGTTAAATCCTAAGGAGCCAATGGAAATTTGTGCATCAGAGAAAGCATAAGCCATACCCACCCAGGGTCACCAGCTTTAAATGTCTGCCTCACCAAAAACTGGAAGCCACCAACCAAGTAAGAATAGACCCATCTCCTTACCTATTTTTCTCCCAACTGCCAAATCCTCCCAGGACCCAGATTTAGCCTTATCCAATTGAATCAGCAGTTAGAAAATAGAGGACGAGGTAAGAGAGTATGAAGGAGAAAAAAACAAAAACAAAAAAACACCTGCCTTCCCCCACTAGAAGACTTGAGCCTGAAGATGGCCCACTCTGTCTAAGAATTTTTTAAATATGCTAATTCAAAAGTAAAATTTGATGACAATTCTGGACTGAAAATGCTAGTACTGTTTACGTGGTTTAAAGTGAGCCTAGGATTGCTATGATCTAAGACAGAGCCAGAAAATTCCCGAATCTTGTCATGATTTTGTCCAGGGAAAGAGACAGCCTCCGCTCTCTAAATAAAACATAAAATGGTGATGAGAAATGTGTCGATAGCAATACATTCTAGACAGTAAAATAGTTAACAAATAAAAAACTGTATGAAATTATAATTTAATATTGATTTTAGACCAAAATAATTATTTCAACACATAACTGAGATATCCTGGAGTCCTGAGAAAATATCTTCTTCCTCCAAGCTAATCATTTCTGCCCAACTTAAATCCATGAGTCTTAAGCCATCCCTTCACTCAACTCACACCAGTATAAAGATTCAAAATCCTTAGGCTGATATCTGAGCTCTGGATTCTTGGATTCTGTCCACTTGGAGGACAGATGCCTGGCATATTCTGCTCATCTGAGTCTTTTTCTGTGGGAACTGAGGATGGATAATTATGACCCTCTGTCCATCAGAATATCCTCCATGGCATCCCTCTTACTCCCCACAGTATACTTCACCCTCCAGTGGCTCTCTGTTGGAAAGGTTAATATACAGAATATTTTTATGTTTTTAAACTCACAAAAGTTATATTCTTTCATTCAGCTAGTCATACATTCATTCATTTATCCGTTAACTGTTCACTTAAATTTATATTTTACAAAATGCCAGATGATAAATGTTAAAAATGGGAGCAATGAAGTTACTCCAAAATCCTAAATGGAAGATTTGCAGTTTTGGAATTGTGGGTGAAAATAATAAGTGCTTGTCAACTCTTTTCATCATGTAAATGGAAGGATATATGAGGAAGTTTAAAAATGACAATTTCTTTGGAGAGGGTTATTGGGGGGCTGTACATGTCTCTTTTTTCTCTTCAAAACGCCATGGTTTACTGCCAATCTCTGGAAAGTGAGTTTATAGCTGACCAGGTAGATAGTATACTGCACCATGGAACACTGCAGAAAGATATCCACACAAATGTATCAAAAGCATCATGAAAGAAAAAGCCAACATTTGTATATCCACCTTTTTGAGGGCATTAGCTTCAGATTAAAACCACACTAATAAAATAAGGCCTTTTTAAATCCTTTACCTCTAATCCTCACTGTCTACTGAGCCTAACTCTTGAAAGAACAGAAATAAAAATTTAAGAATGTGGTAAAATGGTGAATCAAGAAAGAAAGTAGACATAGAACATCCTTGTTCCTGTCAATCTTTGAGTCCTGTGTCATGCAAGAATTGTGATAGGGAGTTAAGAAGCTTTAAATAGATTGAAAGACTGAAGCTTTGGTATAAGATTGCATTGGGCTTTTTAATATCTAAGAATGTGCATAGACAATATAGTGAAATTACTTCAGGGTTTCACAGTAACCAGCTTAGCATTTTCAGCAAATTGGTTAGACAGTATGTTTAAGGAGCTCAATACCTAGAAAGATAGAGAAGCTGCATATAAATAAAGTGCAATTCATTTATTCAACCAATATTTATTGCCCATGTGCTATATGCTAGGCATGGTTCCAGGTATTGGGAAAATAACATGAACACTGTGTTAGATGCCTTAAAAAATATTTAAGAAAAGGTACTTTGAAATTAAAGAAGTAATTCTGTCCTGGGGTCTGTAGGAAGGCTTCATGAAGGTAATGTTTTTACATACCTTCACAGAGGCAGAAATTTGTCAACATATGTACTACCAGGTAGCAGAAGCTGTGTGTTTAGAGGGAGAAAGGGAAAAGGTTGAAACAGTATAGTAGCCATGCGCTGCGAGTCAGTATGGTGTCTTGGGGAAAGCATGAGTATTGAGTCAAACAGAGCTAAATTTACATCTAGGTGAAATCTTAGCTGAGTAATAGCTGACAATTTTATGAGCCTATATGAAGTTGTCAACGTTGTGGGTGGTTTTCGCATCTTTTCTAATATTCACTTTGCCAAAGTGAGAATGCTTCAAGTGACACTTTTGCCTTATAAGAGAACATCTTACATTACAAAAATCACATATTTTTTTCTAAGTAGGAATTGTTTACCTATAATTTTGATGAAGACAGAGAAATAAACCAAGTCGTGATCAAAGAGTGAAAGATGTCATAGATCATAAAACTATTAGTCATAAGGCAGAGCTACATGTTTATAGAGATGCATGCTTATGTGGTTTGGCTCTGTGTCCCTGACCAAATCTCATCTTGAATTGTACTCCCATAATTCTCACGTATTGTGGGAGGGACCAGGTGGGAGATAATTGAATCATGGGTGTCATTTCCCCCATACTATTCTCATGGTAGTGAATAAGTCTCATAAGATTTCATGGTTTTATAAGGGGTTTCCACTTTCACTTCTGCCTCATTCTCTCTTGCTGCCACCCTGTAAGAGGTGCCTTTCACCTCCCACCATGATTGTGAGGCTTCCCAAGTCACATGGAACTGTGACTCTATTAAACCTTTCTTCTTCCCCGTCTCCAGTATGTCTTTATCAGCAGCATGAAAATGAATGAATACAGTAAATTGGTGCCAATAGAGTGGGGCGCTGCTGAAAAGATACCCAAAAATGTGGAAACAACTTTGGAACTGGGAAACAGGCAAAGGTTGGAACATTTTGGATGACTCAGAAGAAGATGGGAAAATGTGGGAAAATTTGGAACTTCCTAGAGACTTGTTGAATGGCTTTGACCAAAATGCTGATAATGATACAGACAATAAAGTCCAGGATGAGGTGGTCTCAGATGGAGATGAGGAACTTGTTGGGAACTAGAGCAAAGGTGACTCTTGTTATGTTGTAGCAAAGAGACTGGCAGCATTTTGCCCCTGCACTAGAGATTTGTGAAACTTTGAACTTGAGAGAGATGATTTAGGGTATCTGGCAGAAGAAATTTCTAAGCAGCAAAGCATTCAAGAGGTGACTTGGGTGTTGTTAAAGGCATTCAGTTTTACAAGTGAAGCAGAGCATAAAAGTTCAGAAAATTTTGCAGCCTGACAATAGGATAGAAAAGAAAATCCTATTTTCCAAGGAGAAATTCAAGCCTGCTGCAGAAACTTGCATAAGTAACACGGAGATGAGTGTTAATCACCAAGACGATGGGGAAAATGTCTCCAGGACATGTCAGAGACCTTCGTGGCAGCCCCTCCCATCACAGACCCAGAGGCCTAGGAGGAAAAAATGGTCTTCTTGGCTGGGCCCAGGGTCCCTCTGCTGTGTGCAGTCTAGGGACTTGGTGCCCTGCTTCCCAGCCACTCCAGGGATGACTAAAAAGGGCCAAGGTACAGATCGGGCTGTAGCTTCAGAGGGTGCAAGCCCCAAGCCTTGGCAGCTTCCATGTGGTGTTGAGCCTGCAGGTGCACAGAAGTCATGAATTGAGGTTTGGGGACCTCTGCTTAGATTTCAGAGGATGTATGGCAACACCTGAATGTCCAGGCAGAAATTTGCTGCAGGGACAAGGCACTCATGGCGAACCTCTGCTAGGGCAGTGCGGAAGGGAAATGTAGGGAGGGGACTCCCACACAGAGTCCCCACTGGGGTGCTGCCTAGTGGAGCTGTGAGAAGGGAGCCACTGTCCTCCAGGCCCCAGAATGGTAGATCCACCGACAGGTTGCATTGTGTGCCTGGAAAAGCCACAGACACTCACAGCAGCTTGTGAAAGCAGCCAGGTGGGGGGCTTTATCCTGCAAAGCCACATGGGCAGAATTGTTCAGTTGTTGTGGGTTCCATGGGAACCCACCCCTTGCACCAGTGTGACCTGGATTCGAGACATGAAATCAAAGGAGATCATTTTGGAACTTTAAGATTTGACTGCCCCAGTGGATTTCAGACTTGCATGGGGTCTGTAGCCTCTGTATTTTGGCCAATTTGTCCCATTTGGAATGGCTGTATTTACCCAATGCCTGTATCCCCAATGTATCTAGGAAGTAACTAACTTTCTTTTGATTTTACAGGCTCATAGGTGGAAAGGAGTTAACTATCTTGGATAAGACTTTGGACTGTGAACTGTTGAGTTAATGCTGAGGTGAATTAAGACTTTGGGGCACTGTTGGGAAGGCATGATTGGTCTTGAAATTTGAGGACATGAGATTTGGCAGGGGCAAGGTGTGAAATGATATGGGTTGGCTCTGTGTCCCCACCCAAATCTCATCATGAATTGTACTCTCATAATTTCCATGTGTTGTGGAAGGGACCTGGTGGGAGATAATTGAACTATTGGGGCAGTTTCTCCCATACTGTACCTGTGGTAGTGAATAAGTCTCATGAGATCTCATGGTTTTATCAGGGGTTTCAGCTTTCACTTCTGCCTCATTCTCTCTTGCTGCCACCATGTTAAACGTGCCTTTTGCCTCCCACCATGATTGTGAGGCCTCCTGAGCCACGTGGAACTGTGAGTCCATTAAACTGATTTTTCTTCCCAGTCTCAGGTATGTCTTTTTGAAAGACAGCATGAAAATGGACTAATACACATGCATATATTTAAATAATTATAAATGTTCTTTATTGAACAATAGATTATATATATATATAATGTGTATATATATAATGTGTGTGTGTGTATATATATATATATATATATATATATATATATATATATATATATCAGACATTAGGCTATGTGGTCTAGATACTTTACCTTAATTCTTCTAACAATCTTATGCCATTGGCATTATAATCCATACATCTTATGTTGAGGATGAGACAGGTTAAGTAACTCATCCCCAGTTACGTACCTATTAAGTCACACATCAGTTTTCTTTGATTCCAGAATCCATAACTGTATGCACCACTGAACACTTCATTATTTGAATCAGGTTTTATTGCAGATATTTCCATTCTAATTCCCAGAATTTTATAGTAATCTCTGGGAAGCTGGGACAGGAACAGAGGATGGGTAAGGGCCCACCATGAAAAACACCCAATGATCCCTTCTCTCTGATTCCTACCTTTTGTCCCTGGTCTAGGTCTCATTAGTTTTCTTAACTTTCTCTCCCATGACGATGTTATTGCTTCATCTGATGCACTCTTACAAGCATCAGAGGCCAACCTTGTTGTTGGTCCAGCTTGTTTGTTGAGGTTCTCTTGATGTAACTACTCATTTCCCCTTTCACATTTCTTTGGCTTTCCTTCAAATCAATCCTTTGGTGTCTTTTTAACATGTTAGATTATATCTAAACTCCCAAGAGTTACCCAATTTAGAGATTATCATCTCAGTTACTATTTTCACCATCATCAACATCAGTATCATTATCTCCATAATCATCAATACATTGATTAGATATTGAGAACATTTTTTGTGGCTCTTTTGTTGATGTCAACAATGTGGGAATTATGTGAAAATCAGTCACATAATGGGCAAGTTTATGACTTCTTTCCTACTGGTTGAATGTACTGTGGACTGTGAGGGATTCACTCTTCCCAGTGGTCAATTACATGGCCATTTTTACCCAAAGATTTACTTTGGAGTAGAGACCAGGTGTGCAATGTGATGGTTTCCATATGATACTTGCTGAGCAGGATGCTTGGATATGCAGATACATTTTCTGACTCAGTATGGGGATATTTTTGTTTACCTGGTGGCCATATGGAAGTTGTACAAGTTCAATCTAGGGGCTTGACAGGTTATTTCTTTGGACAGCACAGCCACGACATGCTGTTCACCTAAGTGCTGTCAGTTTCAGCTTCAAATGTGGATAGTTTCTGCCAAGGCTGACATCTCATTTTCCCATCCTCTCTCCAGCAGGGAGGCTCTCCTGCCAAGCCCACTTAAAATAGTTTCTTCAGTTGTGGCTGGTACTTGTTAACTCCTTTGGGGCAGACTACTTCTAAACTTTAAGTCATAATATCACCTATTTCAAAATTAATGTACAATGAAAAGTCCCCTGGTAACATGGGGAGAGGAAAGGAACAATTCTAATCTTCTGTCATCTCAACGTTTTGACAGTTGCTTAAACACACTCTGTAGGATGACTGGCCTTATTGACAATCACTGAGATCATTTAAAGCCTATTTTTCCAGTAAATTCCATTTAGTCCAGTAAAAATGTTCCAAATACCTCATTGTATATTTAAATTTGCATACATAAATGTCTTATAAGTGACACCATCTTATAAACATTCCTGAGGGACTTAAGCATCTAAGACATAATCATTGTTTAATAATATTAAAAACAATGATTCTGAAAACTTGTTTCATGGGAAGCATTTTGCATTTATTCTGAGTCAATTCTCACCACAACATTGCTAAGTAGCAATTATCACATTTTACTTATGAGAAAACCAAGAGCCAAATATACTAATTTTATCTTCCAAGGCTATCGACCTAAGATAGATAGGATTGTAATCAAGGTTTGCTAATGCCAAAACCTAAATACTCTTCTTCTCCTATTTATTTTCAATATTAAAATGAACAAAAGTAATGAAACCATTTGGAGAAGAAGTAAACCTATATAATGCAGAATATTACACGAAGTTCAACTAACCTTCCTAACTATTTGCGGCATCAGTGGCAGTGGGAGCAGTGTAGGAGTAACGGTGTACATGAAGGTATTTTTAATTTGGGTGCTATATTGGAAGGTACCTTATAATTCCTTCAGTCTAATTCCGTTGTAGCGTTACTTCCAGGAGTGTGGTCTAGGGAAGTTAACTCACTTGCCTAACTCTACATATTATTTAGGGGGCAACTTTAGGAACAGAACTCAATCATTCTGACTTATGATACAAAATGGAATAGCTAAATTTGCCTTGACTTTGTACCTGGTAGCAGGTGGTTTCTATAACCACTCAAGTAACTGTATAAGCTAAGATTTGCTAAAATTAAGGAATTAATTATGTAGATAAATGTAATATTTTTTGTCAGTCGATTTAAATAAGATTTACATAAGTGTTAAGAGTAGTACAATTTCATTAAAGGTACACTTTCTTATACCATAAAATGAAAAGTCAGAAATACTGGTCTATAAATGCAAAATTTATTTTTTAGAGATTTTTTAGGGGTTGTATTCAGTTTTTATAAGAACTGAGGTCTTTGTCCTGGGAACTTGTGCTTAATTTCTGACCCTTAGCTTTTATTTCTCAAACACCTCAGAAAGAGGAGGAACCTAAATATCAATAGTGACTGTTTGTGACTTCTGATGATTTCTGATTTGGGAATCCCAGGTGTTAAGAGCACAAAATAATTCTGAATAAAGTCCAAGGTAATCTGCTATGCAAATGGGAGCTACACTGTCATGGCCTTTCTTTCCAACCAGAAAATCCAGCTGTAAAGTTTGTGATGAAGGTGTAGCATGGTCACATTTCTTTTGTAGCTTCACCTTTTCAAACTGTTTTTATTTTTTTAGATTATGTGGTCTTCAAATGTTTCTCCTCACCCTTACCTTTAAGAAGCAAATATGCAGTGGAGATATTAGTATATCCATGAAAACGATGTGCTTAAGTTTTAGTTTATTTTTTCTACTTAAATAATTCATGACTTTTTTTTTAATGGAATTTTACTTTTGTTGCCCAGGCTGGAGTGTAGTGGCATGATCTTGGCTCACTGCAACCTCCACCTCCCAGATTCAAGCGATTCTCCTGCCTCAGCCTCCCAAGTAGCTGGGAGTACAGGCATCCACCACCGTGCCTGGCTAATTTTCGTATTTTTAGTAGAGACGGGGTTTCACCATGTTAGCCAGGATGGTCTCAATCTCCTGACTTCGTGATCCGCCCGCCTCTGCCTCCCAAATTGCCGGGATTACAGGCGTGAGCCACTGCGCCCACCAATAACTCATGACTTTTGATGATTTAGTTACCTACCGCGCTTCTCTTCCTTTTCTCCCCATTCTCCCCTGCTATTTTCAAAACAATGGGTCAAGAACAAGACTTGAACAGCAGGTGGGTTTTGAGGGGGATGATGGTCTTTAGGAGCCATGAGAGGACACTAAGAACACAACTTGTGTAGCACTTCTCCTCCAAGACAATAGCCATCACTTTCCATAGCAGTCATAGAAATTATCCTGAAATTGGTTAGAAAACTGAACTTTTAGAATGTTCTAGTACATTCAAAACAGACATGAGCACATGTGAACTCAATCTCAATCACAGTTTCTCACGTTGGGTCAGAGGGTGATTGGATTAACCTGAACCCTAACCGTCACTCATCTAAGCACATGGTTTCAGAGACTCCCCATATGTTTCCATCTCCCCATTAATCATCTCAGTCATTCTTCTGTCACTGCTGAATGTGAAGACATAACTCAGGTGTGTATGAAGGCAGAAAAATGATTGACAACCATAAATTGGGATCCTTTTGCTTCTTTCTGGTATATTTTCCCTCTGAGTCTTAAGTAGGATGGTCTATGCGGATATGAGTCTCTGATTAAAAAATAATAATAAAATAAAAACCAAGAATATGAAATAGGTTTTCCTATATTCAGTGTAAAATATATCTCTTCATGTAACTATTTACAAAATAAACTACCTGAGGCAATGGATATGTTAATTGGTTTGATTGTGGTAATCCCTTCACAATGTACATGTGTATCAAAATATCACTTTATACACCTTAAATATATACAGTCTTTGTTAGTTACACCTCACAAAGCTGGAAGAAAATAAGTTGGTGATCAAATGAAAGACAACTAATAGAGATTATGCCATGTCCGTAGAGCTGAGTAACCAAATCTAAAATAATTCATGTAGATCAGGGAGGTAAAAATGAAATCATTATTTTCCTGTCTTCTGTTCTTTACCTCATGCTTGTAGCCATTTAAGACACTTTTGGCCAGGCGTGGTGGCTCATGACTGTAATCCTAGCACTTGGGATGCCAAGGTGAGCAGATCACCTGAGGCCGGGAGTTCGAAACCAGCCTGGTGAAACCAGGTGAAACCACGTCTCTACTGAAAATACAAAAATTAGCTGGGCGTGGTGGCACTTGCCTGTTGTCCCAGCTACTTGGGAGGCTGAGACAGGAGAATTGCTTGAACCCCGGGGGCGGAGGTTGTAGTGAGCTGAGATCTCATCACTACAGCCTGGGCAATAATGCGAGACTCTCTCAAAAAAAAAAAAAAAAAAAAGGCGTGTTTATTGAGAACTTCAATAAAATCGATGTCCCAAGTTCTGAGGTTTCCAGTACTATTTTCCATTAGTGGATAGTGAGTTGCATTCCAACACAGAGCCTAAGAGACTCTTTTACCCAACTTATTAAATCAAGTACTGACTAGCAACAGTAATTCAAAGATTACTGGTAGAAAGTCATCAACTAGATAGGGTCTTACCCGCTATGTTGTTAATGATCTGTCAGGATTTTCATGGTCATCTTCTTCCTTCCACACACATCTTCTTAGGGAAATAATTTAACATGTAATATCTCAACTTGGGGAACTTTCTAAACCCTCTGATTTTACTGTATTTTATTTAGTGACTTAGGTAAGTGTCACTCCTGAGACACTGGTATATTAATCTACTCAAAGGTTATTTGTATGGATATGTTTTTCAAGCATTGACCTCTATATAAATTTCCAAACATGTGGCGCTGCAGGGAAGATATTTGGTCATGGTGAAATAAACAAATTTATTGATTTTTTTTTGGCGGGGGGGCGGAGAGGTTGTTCGTTTGTTTTGCCTTTCCATTTTGAACCTCCTCGCTTTGCACAAACTACTTAACAAAATCTACTGTTTGGGTTTATAAATACTTGCAACAGCACATTTAACCTGTACTTTGAAATCTCCGTTAAGCTTTGATATAAAGTGCACATTATTGATTCAAATAATCTGTTGGGAATGGCAAACAGAAATTTCAAGATTAAAAATGGACACTTATCGATAATAATATGCCTCAGCCAATGTTAATAATATTCATGCTCTCCTTAGCACTGTGCTGAACTTTATGTGTACATTTTAGTTAATTATACAAGAGATTCTATGAGGGCGATACAATTTTCTATAATTTACAGAAGAAAAATTTAAAATCTAACAACATTTAGTTAATATCCAAGTTAAGTTGGGATTCAAACAGTCTGATTGCAAATTCCTTGTACTTATTTGGAGCATTAAATTGCTTCATACAATACTTTGCTGGACAGTGTGGTATCCAAGTAAAAAAGCTGTGTAGCAGCTGCTCAACAACTCTTCACTATTGTAAAAGTAGCAGGAATAGTGCTTATTCTCCTAGGAAAGCAGAAATCCTTATTTCACATATCATAAATTTTTCATCTTTACCAGGGCATACGATTTACCACTTATTATGTCTATATGTGTGGTTTAATCTTGAATTACTGCTTCTGCATGCTAGATGTATAAACAAAGTCTGATTTATGTCATATGTAAAACAGAAACATAGGAAACTATAATACCATTGCATAAATGAGATAATTTATTCAAGGTCCCTAATGGTGGTACCCAGTATATAAATGTCAACACTCGTTAATTCCTTTCCCTCAGAAATAATCACTATTCTCTGTCTTGAAATGCAAGTTTCTGCAAATGTTTATCAGGTATATTCAAATAAATATATTCCAACATTATTTATTGTTAACTGATTTAAAAGGCAAACATGAACTTTGTAGAATATTTACAAATTACAGGATATAATATAAAAGACAAATAAAAATAACTTTTTCAGTTTGAGTACTGTCAGAAAACAGATGGCACGCTCAATCCCAGTAATTTTGCAATGCTTAGAGAAATTAAGAAGTTTCCTAGAGGACCAATACTGGAGAGCCATTACCACCCCTCAGCCTGAAAGAAGAAGTGGAGGGAATGGTGGAACCCCACGACGGTAGCAATATGGAGAAGGATTCTTGACAGAAGCCTTGGCCTTCATTAGATAAATATAGCTAAGCCACCGTGGCTTAGAGGGGATAGAGAAAATTAATTCCCTGATGTCATCTTCCTGCTACCTCTGAAAGTTCTTTTGATAACTTCTTTTAACTGAAACTTAAGCCAGAGAGCTAGGAAATCACATAAAGGAGAACATCAAGGTCAGCCTCCCAAGATTTAGAGTAGGCTGGAGAACGGTAAACAGTAGATTTAGGGGGGCTGAGAGAGAACGGTCAGCACCCAGAATGATTTGGTCTTTCTAACTGGTAATTCGCGTTCCACCTAAATGCACTTAATAACCTTAGTTGGTTGGTATTGCTGAGGATTAGGCTCCAAATTTTTAAGCTATCATCTTGTATCATGAAGAGTGCCTATAATTCACTACTTATGTTAGATAGTTGTTACTATTTGTTTTAATAGTTTATCAAGCTAAGAATTTATAGTACAGACTTACAGAACTTTTCTCAACAACTTGAACAATTCTGAGTACACATCAATCACACAATTTGTTTTTTACCTTTACTCATTCATTCTGAGAAGCTCCCTACCATCTTCATGAGCACATCTGTGATTGCTGTAATCATGTCAGTTGCATTTATTTCATTCTATTTTTGTGTTCTAATGACCAATACAGAGTGTGATTGTTGTGTTAGGACTTTCTTGGTTGCAAATATCAGAAATGGAATCAAAACTATTTTAAGGGAAAGACTTGTTTAACTTACATATCTGTAGATTACACAGGTATATTTTGGAATAGGTATAGACAAAGCTGGATCTACAGGCTCAAAAATTATATACTACAAGCCTATACACATTTTTATTATATAAAGTTACCATTTCCTTACATAATTTTTCCCATTCTTAAAGTAGTCTGTGTTTAGACAAGATTAAATTTCTATACTGCTGTGATTTTTAGAAGTATAAATTTAGCTATCTCTATTTCTATATTATCTACATATCCAACCATCCATTTATCTCTATATTTATATTTAATATATATTAAATATGGTAACCATATAGTTATAGAAATATATATTTATAGATGCATCTTTATCTTGCCACTGTTTTCCACTTTCAAGTAGACTTTCTCACTTATAACAGGTAGAAAAGATGGCCCTTGGGAATTACAGGTGATAGTATAAAATTCTAGCAATGTAGCAGAAAGAGAAATCCTCCAATATTTCTAGCAAAAGCCTATAGGGTCATTCTCATAATCTGCTTTGGGCCGTTTCACCATCAGTGAAAAAATAACTGCAGATATCTGTATATAGAGAGAAAGACAGAATACTCTTGCAGGTGAGGCATAGGTAAAGCCTGTTGATGTCTCACTTTTAGATATCCTCCTAAATATTTCATAACATTTTGTGAGGTACATACCTAAATATTAGGTTTCAATGACAAGACTCTATTACCTAGAAAGATTTTTAAAAGAAAAGATAATGTCAGCCTGGGAAGAAACAGTTGAATTGTTTGAAACCAGCCTATTCAACAGCCTAGGTGCAGAAGGAAGAGACAAGAGTTGTTTACTAAAAGATACATAATAACGTGTAAGGTGGCTTAGATACTAGGGAAAATGAAACATGATTTTTAAAAATCAAAACATACAAACAAATCATTCTTGAAAATAAAACATTACTCCAAAACTATTTAAAAATTAAATGGAAAGTAAAAGCACATTAACTATGGCAGCTGAAAGCAAAATGGTCTTTCATAATTTGTATATCTGTGGGATCTACTTAAAATGAATCTTAACAATTAACCAATCATTAAAGTAATAAAAGGTTCTAGAAATATGACTCAAGTAATATTAAAGATTTGACAACGTAGTCGAGTAACAAATGTATGAATGAAAATACAATTTAATCCAACAAATTTTTCAAGCCAGGCAAACAAAAGTATGGTCTTGCATATTTAGTAAACACTTGCAATTATATGTGTAACAAGTTGCTTACTAACCTCTTATTTTGTATCTGAACTCTCTAGTGCCATCTCTTTAAAGAAGGCCTCTAGAAAAATTAGGTGTATGTGCAAGACATCATAGTCTCTAATAAACTGTGTCAATTCAAAATATAAAGCTATCTCCTTTGGGTAATATTAAACCAAGTTCTCTGAATTATTAAAACTTGTGCTACAATATGGTATGGTAGGCAGAATTATAGAATGGCCTCCAAGTTTCCTGTCTCCTGGTGTACTCACCCTGTGTAGTTCCCCTCTGTGAAAATAGGTGGGACTGTGAACGTGATGAGATACATACTCATGAGAAGATATGCTATATAACAAAAATGAAAAGTTTTTTTTAGATATAATAAAGGCCCCTAATCAGTTGATTTTGAGTTATTAAATAGGAAGCATGTTCTAGCAGAACTCGACCTAATCAGATGAGTTATTTAAAAGATGGTTTAGAGGTGAGAAACAGATGCACTCATTATCCTTGAAGAATCAAATAGCCATGTTGTGTAGAGAACTGTATGGCAGGAAGTGATCAGCAGCCTCTAAGAGCTGAGGTACGCATTCCTACAACCACAAGAAATTGAATTCTGTCAATAGATGGTGAAATTGAAAGAGAACCCCGAGCCTTGAGTGAGATTGCATCCCTAGCCAACACCTTGACTGCAACCGTGTAAGTGCCTGAGCAGAAGACTAAGGTAAGTTGTGCCTAGTTTCCTGACCTGTGGAAATGGCAAAATTATAAATGTGTGTTGTGTTAAGCTGCTAAATTTGTTGTTACATAGCAACAGAAGCTAATCAACATGGCTTCTCTCATTTATTTATTTTGTGTGTGTGAGACAGAGTCTTGCTTTATTGCCCAGGCTGGAGTGAAGTGGTGCAATCTCAGCTCACTGCAACCTTTGCCTCCTGGGTTCAAACGATTTTCATGCCTCAGCCTCCCGAGTACCTGGGGTTACAGGTGTCTGCCATCACGTCCAGCTAATTTTTTTTGTATTTTTAGTAGAGATGGGGTTTTACTATGTTGATCAGGCTGGTCTCTACTCCTGGCCTCAAATGATCTGCCCTCAGTCTTCCACAGTGCAGGAGTTGCAGGTGTGAGCCAATGTGCCCTGCCTATACACATTTTTATAACAGAAAATTACCATTTCCACACATAATTTTTCCCATTCTTAAAGTAGTCTGTGTTTAGACAAGCAGTACAGTCACTCAGGAGTAATCCATATGTCAGAAAGAAAATGATACTCTTTATGAGCTTTCTCCTAGAAAAATAAAAACTCTCCTGTTTATTTTGCATTTCCTAAACCAGGTTTTAAAAATAATCCTGAGAAGTTAATGCAATATAAATTATGTTTCCAAATTAAAGAACATCCTTTACTTAAGAACTTTGAAGTGAAGAGATGGAGGCTGCCGAGGAGTTCCATGCTTACTATTATTCCCTTCAGTATCTTCACCAGTGGAAAAGGAGAAGCGTTTTCCATAGATGTTGCAGTGAGGAGCTACATTCAATAAAATTCACTCCTCAGGCCCAAGGGTTAAGAGAAAGTGGAGACCAAAGTTAGAAAATAAAGAACGTTGAATGTCTTTTTTTTCCCTTAAAACTCTCTCCTATTAGCAATATAAAAATCTAAGTAATTACAGATGGGGATTTTTGGAAGGAGATGCATACAACAGGCATACATGCACTACAAGGCCAAATTAGAGGTCATCCCAGAGACATTCAGAATTTCATTACAGCAGCCCAGCTTGACATTGTGTCATGTCCAGTGTCCACTAATATAAGGTGATGGCTTTAGGTGCAAGAGTGGTGAAAAGGCAGATGAGTGCTTTATCTAATAATAACTAAAAGATTAATGTCAGCTTGGCCAAGTACTGTTGAAAGGCAGAAGGAAAAAACAATCCACAACTTTGTGAAAAAGCTCCAACTTCTGGGACTGAATATTAGATGGAGAAACTACTACTTTTTTTTAGTTATACATTTTATTTATTATAAATTTTATTTAACAAATATTTATTGAACATACACTATATGGCAGGCATTGTTTGACACAAAGATGGCATGCACTGATCATGAGTAGTTCCTTCTGCAAAAGGCAACTGAGGAAGGAGAGTGGGTATTTTCAATATATTTCTGCTAGACTATGAACTTGAAGGCCTATATTTTCCATTGTTTTGTACCAATGGTTTCTTAACAGAGGTCCAGACACACAGTGAGTGCTCAATAAATGTATGTTAAATGAATAAATGGATAAAGGATTGGTTCACTCACTACTTATCGGAGAAGTATTTTACAAAATCAAGTCAATAAAAGTATCCTATTTGTCTGCCTTAACATTCATCTTCAAATGTAATAGAATAGTAAATGGGAGCTGACCTATTAGACTCTCATAGCTGGAAGTGAAAAAAGGAAAGGTAGAAAAAGCACATGTTGCTGAACAATAAAGGGGGTTCCATTTATTGTGAGTTTTCAATTGTTTCTAGGAAAAACAGTGGTAGCTCCAACTCTTGTATTTTTGAGGCTACTGAATATGTTCCAGGTACTAGAAACTACAGAGACGGAAATAACAAATTCCTGCCCTCAAGGATAAACTCATATATATAAATAATGACAACGTGGCAGGGTATTAATATAAAGTATCTTTTGGAGTCATGTGGGATTACACGAGAAAGAGGCCTGCCTGACCCAGAGAGTTGTGAGTATGCGTGTAGGTGAGGAAAGAGGGTTATGAAAGTGGTCATCTAAAGATTCCCAGGGATGTTAATTCTAAATTGAGTTTTGAAAAATGTGTTGGAGTTAGCTTTCAGGGGAGCAAGGAGGACATTGTAGGCAGAGAGTGACTTACATAAAGATAAGGTTATGAAAGCAGTGGAGAGAATGGACTTTAAAATAAGCAAAACTTGAGGCACGATGTTTCTTAAAAGTCTGTACGTGATATGGGTGGAAAATTACAAGAACCTGGACTAAAGCAGTAGCATGGGATGGAATGAAGTGGGATTTGACAGAAATTAAGGGGAAAAATAGACAGGACCTGGTGATTGTAAATGTGGAGGACAAGCCCGATAGAGAAGGGACCTTTTCCAGGTGATTTCCTCAGTTATTCAGTGAGTAAATTGCAGCACCAGGAATTTATCCCAGCTCTGTCTGAGCCCAAAACCTTTTATGCTGTCTTCCATTATATTATTCTCCATTTTTAAAAAATAAAGGAGAAACCATAATATCATTGGGCAGGCATAAGATCATTCACTGGGGAAAATTAAAAATAGAAGTTAAAGTAGATATGGATACTTCATGAGGTGAGGATGAGCTGATAGGTAGAAAGTGGAAGCAGATAGAAAGCTCTAGTTAAAGATTCAAGGCACAGAAAAAGGGAAGCACAGGATGTGTCAAGTCCAAAATGAACAGAAGTCTAAGCCATAACTCGTAGGAATACATTTAGGATTTAGTCACGTAAGAATCCAAACAGGGAGGCAACACACGGAGGATCTAGCTGCTGAAAGAGAAGATTCAGTTGCAGAAAGCCACAAGGCCACAGACAACAAGTTCAAATGTAGGAGGAATAAAATACTAGACAAGGACCAAATCACTACAGAATAACAAAGTTCCTGTTCTTGGAGAACTAGAATACCATAGTCTAAGCAAAGTTTGTAGCAAGGTTGATGTACTGTTACTTTATCCAAAAAGTGCTGATAAAAAAGACTCTGTATTTCCCCCATGAGAATGTGTTGTCTCATGACCTGAGTAAGGGTCAAATGGCCCAGAGAAATTCAATGGACTCTGCTCTATAAGTTACAAAGTTACAAGGCAAGATGCCAGGAAGGTCACTGAAGATATTTTCCTTTAAGTGGGGGGGAAAAAAACACCCTGTATGCGTGCTTTTGATTTCGAATGGTTTGAGTTAAGCCAGAAGAATTGGAAATCCATGTGTCAAGAGCTTACACGCATGCAAATTCTGTTTGTCATTTTCCTAGTTAATATATACTCCCATCTCTGAGATTTTTCTTGCAGCTCCCTGGTAATGTGTTTACAGCTAAAATTCTGTGTAGTCTTTGAAATCTGAAAGATCTCAGTTGAAGGACTAATTTAATATTTACTTGCTATGGGACTATAGACAGCTAATTAAAATCTTGAAATTCATTTTACTCATCCTTAACGTGGATGTTGATAATATACACATCTTACCATGTTGTGAGTTGGAGATTATATAATTTGTGGGAATTCTAAGCAAAATGCAAAGCACTAAGAGAAGTGGTACATATATCAATTATAAGTAAAATCTACAGTTGTCACATAAATCAAGATAAATCTGTTTTTCTCTTATAATACAAAGCAATTCTTGCACTCAGGAGCTTAATACAAATTTTTAAACAAGATCAAAATCTGTACAATTTAACGATTATATAAAGAGTTTTACGTAAGTTGACCTTTTATATAAATTCCTTTTATAACTTTTAAATGAGCTCTATTTTTTTTGTACTGGAAATCCACTTCTCACAATTAAAGAGGCAGGTTTTAAAATCTGTTTCACTAGTTGACAAGTTCTTCAAAATTCCCTACAAGGTAATGCATCATGGAATTTTTTTCTCTTTACTCTTCACAATACCTATGATTCTAGTTAAGGCCCACCCAGGTGATCCAGGATAGTCTCTCCATTTCAAAAGTATTGATTCAATCACATTTGCATAGTCCTTTGTGCCATACAAAGTCTGTTTGAATGCTGACATGTTTCTGGTATTAAGACATGGATATCATTTGAAGAGCATTAGTTGGTCTACCTTGATTGCCCATGAAAATGTTTCTTGTATAACCACAAGAGTCTGAAGAGGAAAATTCTTTATAAATGTTGTATTTTTTAGGATTAAGTTAAACTGCAAATAACAGAAGCCTCAAATTCCAATGACTTAAACAGATTTTATTTTTCTCTCATTAAAATAAGTTTAACAATAGAAAATTCACACACAAGGAATCAAGAATCTTTGATCTTCCAACTTCGCATGTCAGTTCACAGATAGTAGCTAAAGCTTCAGCCATCAAGTTCGTAGTCCAACTCACACACAGAAAACAAAGAGAAATAAGTTAACAGACTTTCTAGGAGCCCCGCCGTATAACTTTTCTTAACCCTATCGGCTTCCCCTATTTGCAAAGGAGGTTTTCCGTGGACCTAATTTCCAGTTTCTGATACAAAAAAGATTGAAAGAGTGAATATTGTTTGGACAGATAACCGATGCCAAATTAACCAGGAAGTGGTTCTATTTTGAGCATTATCCAAACAAGATTTCACTTCTCCTTAGCGCTGTTTACAATATAGGCAATCATAATAAAATTTTTATTATGAAAATGTACAAACATTGAAAGAATTTTAAAATATTAGAAGAGTAGCATATCTATATACACACCATTTTCCCATATTTTACTACTCTAATCTTAACCAATTGAAAGGTTGGAAATAAGTTGTATGTGTCATAATTGTTTACCCCTAAACACTTCAGCAGGTGTCTTCTATATAAGAATATTCATCTACACTACCTCAATAACATCACATCTAAGAAAATTAATTTCCTGATATTAGCTAGTGTTCAAGCTGAAATTTCCTCTTTTGCCTTAAAAATTCTTACACAGTATTTTTTAAAGCCAGGGAACCAATCATAGTTAAGCCCATGCATCATACTTGTTAGATCTTTTTGATTTTTTAACCTACAATAATTTCCTATTTTCCCCCTGATGTTGACTGTGTGAAGAAATTAGGACAGTTATCTTTTAATTTGTCTTATGTTTCAACTTTATCAGATAATTTCCCTGTGAATGTTTTAACTTTTTCCCCTATAAGTTTGGACTAAAGGCTTGATTTTTGTCTTTTGGCAAAAAGAAAAGACTTGAAAAAATAAACTTATGTGTAGTTTTCATCCTGTCAGAAGGCCCATATGGTCAGATTGCATCAATATTAGTGATTCTAACTCTGGCTCCTTTTTTTTTTTTTTTTTTTTTTTAAACTTTTGTCTTAAGTTCAGGGATACATGCGCAGGTTTGTTACACAGGTAAACTTGTGTCATGGGGGTTTATTGTATAGATTATTTCATCATCCAGGTGTTAAGCCTAGTATTCATTTGTTATTTTTCCTGATCCTCACTCTCCTTTCACCCTTCACCTTCCCATAGGCCTCGGTGTGTGTTGCTCACTGATATGTGTCCATGTATTCTTATCAATTAGCTCCCACTTATAAGTGAGAACATGCAGTATTTGGTTTTCTGTTCCTGTGTTAGTTTGCTTAGGATAATGGCTCTATCCATATCACTGCAAAGGGCATGATCTCATTCTTTTTTATGGCTGTACAGTATTCCGTGGTGTATATGTACCACATTTTCTTTATCCAGTTTATCATTGATGTGCATTTATATTGATTCCATGTCTTTTGTGAATAGTGCTGCAATGAACATACATGTGCATGTGTCTTTATAATAGAAAGATTTATATTCCTTCGGGTATATACCCATTAATGGGATTGCTGGATTGAATGGTGTTAAGGTGTGGTTGTCAGATCACTTTGAAAAGTTTTGTGGGGTGATTCTTTGGTACCCTGTAACTAGCCATTTTTGGTGGTTTTAGCATCCATCTTTTTCCTGAAACAATGAGTTCATTAGGGACTTGAAATGGCATTTCTCTACTATTAACATATTCATTTCACAAATTAGCTGGTAGTCTTAGAAAGAACTTTGCCAAAAAGAAAAAACAGAATAAACATGTAACTCTGATATATGAAAGAGGGAGGGAGAGAGAGAGAGCGTGCGTGTGAGAGAGAAGCTAAATTATTTTCCTTTTATTACTAATTTTCAGACTAAAGGATTGGTGTAGCAGTCACTTCCACTGATGGCAAATACATGTATGTGTGTGTGTCCCTCTTATCACCATATTTTTACTGTTTTAAAATGAAGTATAGTCAATTATGTTTTTTATGTTCAAATTATATCAAATTTGGCCAGTAAATGCTTCTTTAAGCTGCCTTCTGCATCTTATTGAAATACACCTTGTGATTTTGAGCTCTTCCTGCTATCAGACACAGTAAAAATTCCCAGGTTCACCTTCTAATTTTCCCACTTAGAGTAATCAAGAAAGATCTGGATGCCAGGTCTTTTGAGGTGCTACTGTTTCTAGGCTCTTCCAACAAATAGTGCTAGCAAACTTGCATGTCATTTCTCTGACACAAAAACCTGTTCTCCTAATAATATTTAAATATTTACATGTCTTTTATTTTGTGAGATTCAAAAATTATTTCCAATTACACTGTCAGTGGTACATTGACTGTAGGTCTTCAGAGTAAAGTTTATTATTTCTTAGCAGGATTTTTGTTGTTGTTCTGCATATGACTTACACAGAATTATATTTATGCTATTTGGAATAATTCTTTTTTTCCATTGATACATTAGAAATTTTATATACATTTAGGATGAATTCAGCTTAAGTCTAAGTTTTGTATGTTTTGATTTAATTTTTTAAAGCATTTAAATAGTTTCATAAAGCATATGCAGAAATGTCTTTAAATTTATTTTCTTCCATCTCAGTTTTTACTATTTCAACTCCTATAACTAATAATTGTTAGTTTCTTGTTTGTATTTCCTGTAATTTTTCCTACCTAACGTATCCTTATTTCCATCCTTTTCTTGTATTAAGAAAAGGACTACCAGGTACATTAGTATTCACAGTACCTTTTTTTTTCTCTTGGAGATCACTACAAAACAGTACACTAAATAAAACTTCATTTGTTTGCTGTTTATGTGTTTATGTTTTAGGATGCCATAATACTCCATTGTTTTCATGTTCCCTATTGATGGGCATTTGCATTTTTCAAATCTTTTGCAATTAATTAATTGCAAATTAATGCTACAGTGAATAACTATACCATTTTACATTTGTAGAGGGGTATCTTCAGGGTAGATTTCTGTAAGTGGGACTATTGGATCGAAAGGAATAAAGTATTTCTGTTAGATATCAAAACATTTGTGAACACTAGATTAGTACATTTTGTACTTCTACCAGGTATAAATGAGAATAGCCCTTTCTCTTCAGCCTTTCCAGCTGGGCATATTGCCAAACAAAATTTTCGCCAAATTGATAGATGTGGCATGGTATATCAGTACTGTTTTTTATTTACCCATTACTTATTATTGGTTAAGTCAGGCATCATTTTATACATTTGGGGGCCATTTGTTTTACAGTGAATTGTCTTTTTTTGCTTTCTGGAAATGCTTTTTGGATTATTGTTTTAAATATCAGTTCTACTTAAGTGTTGGATTTTTTTCTCTTCACAAAAATAACTATATATATATGTATATGCATACATATACATATATATACATATATACACATTTCTTGCCTATCTTCTACATTAAATTACATTTAAAAATCATTTTACCAATGTTTTAGCTTTGATTTCATTTATTTGAGATTCTTTTAATACCTATCTTCAGTGTCTATGTGCTTTCCTTGGTTATAATTGTTCTTTGTTTTAGATAATTTTGTCTTCTTCCATTTTTTTCCTGCAATCAGTCACCAACTATTTCAGTCTTCCTAGATTTTATTCACTTTTATTCAGAATATTTCCATTTCTGATATGTGCTCTTTTTCACATGTGTAATTGCCTAAATCATATTGGTTGTTCCCATTGATTTTGTTATTTAAACCACGGCTCACATTATCTTGTTTCTTTGCAGCAAGACTTGGGAGAGCTCTCTATTATTTTTGGTCACTACACCATGATCCCAAACATGAAAGAGCTCTCTTTCTCTCTACTACAATCACCAGATATTTTTAGCCCCTGGATAATTCTTTTTTCTCTTCATTTCCTCCGTGACTTTCACCAGCTCAAGGGGTCCCATCGCTCCCTCTAGCTTTGTCTCCAGCCTCAGTCAGCTCCTGCTGTGCATAAGATGATGCCCAGTGCTCCTCGAGATTTTCTCTCAGCTTTCATGCCCTAATCCCAGCCAGAGATGGGTCACTTCCTTGACTACATGAAGGTCTCTCACATCTAAAAAGGGTTTCCCTTGTGCCTAGTCTTGTATATGTTGTGGCTGTGTACAAAGTCAAGGATCAACAGAGAAGAAAATATAGGTAAATGGGGACTTTCTTTGTGAGTGAGCCTCCTTGAGATTGCAATATGCATCCAAAATCCATGGAGATGTTATAAAAGTTTACTAAGTGTTTGGCTTATTTCTCATTCCTCCCATTGAAGGTACATTTACTCTTCGTTGTGCTATTCTATTAGGACTGAGATAAAACAGAGGTCTTTGTTTCCTAAGAAGATTTGCCCCTCTCTGAAATTCATTTTATTTAGGTTCTTTGTATTCTTAGCTCTCTGATGTGTGACCAGACAGGTGCAGTGGCTCATACCTGTAATCCCAGCTCTTTGGGAGACCAAGGCAGGCAGATTGCTTGAGCCCAGGAGTTTGCAACCAGCCTTGGGCAACACAGCAAAACCCCATCTCTACAAAAAATACAAAAATTAGCTGGGCATGGGGATGCATGCCTGTAGTCCCAGCTACTCAGGAGGCTGAGGTGAGAGAATCGCTTGAGCCCCGGGAGGCAGAGGTTGCAGTGAGCTGACATTGGGCCATTGCACTCCAGCCTCGGTAACAGAGTGGGCCTCTATCTCAAAAACAATACAAAACCAAAAAAAAAATTCCTGTAATTGATGTTTCTATTAGCTTATTGTCTTTTCTGATTTCTACAGTAGGAGAAAGTCTTATTTGATTTCCTATACTCTATTTGAAAACTCATAGGACTTTATTTTAAAGGATTAAATTTGCCTCCTACAATAATACAAAATTAATCTGAATGTCCTACGGGTTTTGCCTGAACTACCAGCCCAAGGTTTCTTCACCAATCTACCTGAGTAGCAAGTTTGTTTTTTTCACCTGTCATTAATCCATGTGATGACTCTTTGATCTGCTCTATTAGTTATAGAAGATGGACTTTCCAGCCACGGAAGACCATTCTTTGAGTCAAAGATCTATATGATTGTTACCAAACTAACAAGTGAAATTTATGTCTCTAATGAACCAAGTGGTAGATGCTACAAGTGACAGAGCTTATATTGTCATTCTGAGTATTAATCATTGATTTGTTTGAACTTTCTAATCTTTTACAAACATATTTAACCTCATGTTCACAATATCCCTACCAGGTAGTAAATATTTTTCCCATGTAATAAAATTGATGAAACTGATGTTTGCCGAGGTACACCAATAATGAAATAGCTCTATCTTTTCAGCATCTGATTTTAAAGACATTTTATTTTGTTCATATTTATGGCTTATCTGATATCTCAATTCTTTGAAAATAGGCAAATCAGTAAAAAGAAATATAGACCAAACAATCAAATACCTACCAAAAATAAAAGAACATAACAAAGAAAATTGTAAAAAGTATCAGTCTTGCTTTATTTATCATAGAGGATACATTCCCTCCTGAAAATGGAAGTCTTGAATTAATCGGTATTATATGGGGTCCATAAAACCCAATTCAATTTCCATATTATATTCAACAAAAATTGAAAAAAAAAGTTTACTTCCTGGTCTTTTTTGAGCATTCATTAGATTGTCCTTATGGTGACCGTTTCTAAATTTAGAGTTAGGCCCCTATCCACCTGACTATCAACAGTCTCTGACAGAAAAATATTAAATTTTAACACCCAGTATGTATGTTAAGCACTGAAATAGTGTTATATTTGCTTATTCTTTAGAAAGTCATCAAAATGTTTGCTCATATTCATGGCCATTGGCCAGAATATAAAATATTAATGACAGATAGAAAGATGACTATATTGTAAACAAGGAAGCATATTGTTGAATGCCACACTGAGAGGCAAGAAGAGTTAGCTCTGATAAATGATAGTGTACAGAAGAGTTTACTCTTCTGTCCTGACTGGTGCAATTATAAAAAAAGAAAGCAACTTCCCACACACTGCTAAGTGAAGTATACGAGTTAACATTTACTGAGTGCTTCCTTTGTGTTGGACATATTAAAAACACCATCTCATTTATTCCTAGCAGATATTTTCTTTTTTTTTTTTTACTGTTGTAAAACATTTTATTTCTATAATATAGTGTTATTAACTATAGACACAATGCTCTACATTAGATTTCCCAAACTTCTTCATCTTATAACTGAAAATATAGACCCTTTAAACAACCTCTCCCCGCTTTTCCACCCTCAGGCCCTGAAAAGCACCATTCTTCTCTCTGCTTCTATGAGTTTGCCTTTTTAGATTCCCCATCTAACTAAAAACATGTAGTATTGGTCATTCTATGCCTGACTTACTTCACTTAGCATATTGTATTTCAGGTCCATCCATGTTGTTTTAAATGGCTAGATTTTCTCCTTTTTATAGTTGAATAATATTCCATTGTATATATTCTAATGTGTATATTCTATTGCGTGTATATATACATATATATGGTATATATACAAAGAATCTGTGTCTATACGTACACTATATTTTCTTTTTTGATGTTTATTTTAGGTTCAGGAGTACATGTGCAGGTTTGTTATATGGTAAATTATGTGTTGCAGGGGTTTAGTGTCCAGATTATTTCATCACCCAGGTAATAAGCATAGTACCTGACAGGTAGTTTTTTGATCCCCACTCTCCTCTACCTTCAAGTATGCCCTGGTGTTTGTTGTTCCCTTCTTTGTGTCCATGGGTACTCACCATTCAGCTCCCACTTTTAAATGAAAACGTGGTATTTCGTTTTATTTCTTTATTTTTTTATTTTTATTTTTATTTTTATTTATTTTAATTCATAGATGGGAGAGGAGAAAACTGAGGCTCAAAGTAGATTTTTAAAAAAAGCAGAAGCAAGCAAACAAAAAACTTTCACAGTGTTACCTAGCTGGTAAGTGTCAATTTCAAGATTTTAAGTCAAATACATTTGACACAGAAGCCCCCCTGCTTTTTCCTCTATATTAGGCCAATTCAAACATGAACACTTTTAAGGAAAGAACCTCTCTGCTTAGCTTTATATCTCTGTTTTATGGAGGGTGGCTTTCCTTATGGTACTTCAGTTTGCTTTAGTCCTTGTCCTGCTTTCAGCTTAATTGCCTTTCAAATATAGGATTAACTCTCTTCAAGTAAAACCAATTTAAACAGAACAACAATTTGTTTGTATTCAGACTCATACATCCAGTAGAAGCAAGGAATAATAGAGGTCATCTTTTCAAATGCTTTTGTTATACAAATGCAGAAAATAAGGTTTCCCAATGTTACAATTAGGAAGGCATCTGGTCTGAACCTAGATTATCAATATCATAAACCTGTGTTCTTTCTAATAAAGAAAACTATGTGGTTACCTCTTACTTCAGTCTTTCCACTGATTTTTTTAATGAAAATCTTGCAAGAAAACAAACGTTGGGTTTTCTTAAGAAATAAAATGATCAGTCAATCCCAATTACATATGAGCATGACCCTCAAGAGATTCATGAGTGACAGTCTGCAATAGGAACTTGGCACTATGTTTAAAGCAGCCGCCTCCCTCGGCAGCTTAACCTGATCCAGCTTACTCCCTTCATTTTATCATGGATGAATTTGATCCAGTTCTTCCCTGACACATATATACCATCTGAATTTGGCCTACCATAGTCCCTTCCTATCATAGCGGTTCTTCACTGCTCTCACAATAATCTGTAATTGTCAGTGCATTTACTCTAACACTGGCACTCCTCTCCTCTCTGTAACATAAGCTCCAGAAGGACAGGAACCTTGTCTGGGTAGCTCAAAATGGACCACTTTCCTAAAAGAGAACCCAGTACACAGCAGACCTTTTTGAAGGTTACTTGAATAACTTTTGAAGAAAAATATTAATTTTGAATGAAAGATATTTGTATGTCATACTCTAGGAATTAGGCCAAATAATATTATTAAATTAATAGGATTATAATGTAATACTCTCACTGAGTGGTTTTAGAAACAACAGACTCTTACATTTTTATGGCATATAAAATTACAAAATGCTTTTATGTTCACTGTCTCATTTGCTGCTTGTAATTATTAACATTGGACATTCCAGTCCAAGCCCCATTCTCTCAAATATATAACAATAGATAAATATATAATTTTAATAAAAACAAATATGGATTTCAGAGTAATCATTTTGTATAATAAGGCAAACATTAAATAAAAGTATTTTAAAAGTTAATAGTTTCCTTCTCCCCTATAACAGCCAATGCAATTTAACCAACATTAGCAGAATGGCATACACTTTTCCAAAGCTTTATTAGTATTTCAAAAACCTCCTAATGCAGATTTTCTTCAATACTGTCACTTCCACTCTTGATGCACATCTTTATTACAGTGAGGAGGAAGAAGAAACAGAAAAAAACAATTTTAAGGAGTCTTTTATTCAGGGAAGCCTATTTTGGCCCAATGGTCTTTTAATATTTTGAATAGGTTTTTACTGGATTCCTCTGTGCCCCAAAGTAAACATTAAAATTACTAATGTAAATGACGAGTTAATGGGTACAGCAAACCAACATGGCACATGTATACCTATGTAACAACCTGTACATTGTACACATGTACCCTAGAACTTAAAGTATAATAATAAATTAACCAGAATGGGAAAATAAACATTCTTAACTTGCAATCTCACCAGCCTAATTCTCAGGGCCATACCATATCCTAAAAAACTAATCTCCAACATACAAACTCAATTGCATGACAGAAGCTAAGGAAACCATAGCATGGACTGGAGCTTCCTAAACCACCCTGCATGTACATTTTTTGTCATGTATATGTTCTTGCCAGAATTAATAGGATAACTTTCCTTCATTAAAAAGAGGAGTTTAAAAGCTTGTTCTCAGAGAATTTTATTCCTTTATTCTAGATTATTTTTTAAGTTCCATTTTTATTTAGGCTGGCAATTAAAAACATAGATAATAGGGAATAAGAGAACCAGTGACTTTTTCTCAGTCTCACAGTGTATTAGTCCATTTTCATGCTGCTGATAAAGACATTACCAAGACTGGGAAATTTGCAAAAGAAAGAGACTTAATGGACTTACAGTTCCACGTGGCTGGAAAGGCCTCACAATCATGGTGGAAGGCAAGGAGGAGCAAGTCACGTCTTACATGGATGACAGCAGGCAAAGAAACAGAGCTTGTGCAGGGAAACTCCCATTTGTAAAACTCTCAGTCCTCATGGGACTTACTGACTGTCATGAGAACTGCACAGGAAAGACCTGCCCCCATGTTTCAGTTCTCTCTGACTGGGTCCCTCCCATAACATGTGGGAATTATAGGAGCTACAGGATAAGATTTGGGTGGGGACACAGAGCCAAACCACATCACACAGTAAGTGTCAAACCAAGACTAAAATCCATTTCCCCAGATATTTTCCAATACTGCTCTTCTTTCCAAGGTATTGTACTGAAAAGGTGGCTGCTAAGCAATTCACAAGGATGAAGTTGTTAGATGAACTCTCAGAGCCACGTGGTATCTAGAGCAGGCAAAGAAAAAAATTAAATGGTAGTCAATATAAGGGAAAAGGAAAAAGGAAATCAAACCATATTTAAACATAAGCAAATGAGTAAGCAATTAGAAGACTTTTTTTTTTTAGAAGGGAATGATGCAAAGGAAGGTAACAATGAAAATAATTGTATTATTCTGAAAATAAAAGATGGGTAATGAATATATTGATGCATCCCTTTTAAGGAGAGAATACTTCCAAGAAGAGGTGGGTTATACCAAAGCCAGATCATCCCTCTCCTAATTAGCTTCTTACAGAGTAGAAGTAACTATAGGATAGAAAACCAAGCAGCTGGTTCTGAATTAAGGAGTCTGATTTTTTTTCTTGATGTTGTCTCTCAAACTCAGTAGCACCATTTTTGAGCTACAAGTGGGTGGCACTCTTCCTTTCCATTTAAAAGTATATCATTTATAATAACTAAAAATTTTAAAATCAAATCTAAAAGGGGCCTTCAATGGCACCCAGCTCAAACGTCTCCTTTCATAGGTGAATCCCCCAAATTTAATGGCACAAGTGCCAGAAAATGAAAATAATACGTGAGCAGAATGGGCTATTTTTAACTTGGATAAATCAGACAGTTCTGGCCTGAGACCTAACTAAACTGAATTATTGCTGGAATTTAAAAGGAAAGAGATGAAAAAGGATCAATCCATTTTTTTGTGGGAAAAAAATGGCAAAGATGACTAAACTTCTCTGATGCATATTAAGTTGATCTTAGGACAGGATAAATTAGAAAACATTTTGTTGGCTATTTGTCTAAGTTGAGTAGTTTAAATCTGCCATAATATTTATGGCCTCCTTTTTTAAAAATGTTTATAATGCATGAACCGAGTTTATTCTTACCATTAAAAAAATTAAAATATACCAAATAGAAAAAACTTCATAAATTTTACATTCAAAGAAAGTATCTTTGTTATTTTACAGCCCTTATTCTAGAGCATACAAGGCAAAAGAAGTTAGAATTTAATGTTTAAGAAAATTGTGCACTTGGCTGGGCATGGTGGCTTACGCCTGTAATCCCAGCACTTTGGGAGGCTGAGGCAGGTGGATCACGAGGTCAGGAGTTTGAGACCAGCCTGGCCAACGTAGTGAAAACCTGTCTCTAGTAAAAATACAAAAATTAGCCAGACATGGTGGCATGTGCCTGTAGTCCCAGCTACTTGGGAGGCTGAGGCAGGAGAATCACTTGAACCAAGGAGGCAGAGTCTGTGGTGAGCCGAGATCACACCACTACACTCCAGCCTGGGCAACAAAGTGAGACTGTCTCAAAAAAAAAAAAAAAGAAAGAAAGAAAGAAAAAAGAAAAAAAATGTGCACTCATTAGTTTTCATCCCTTTACAGGATGTTAGTCAAGACTCTTTTGGTTAAAAGCAGCAGAACCTCAAGTAATTTTAAGCCATGCCATACATGAGTGTATATGGATGCATGTGGCATGTATGTGTACACCTACACATGCACACACACACTTCTAGTTGGAATACACAAAGAATATTGGTTTCAGTCTCAGACAGGCCTAGGATGATAAGGTATAGCCAAGTGATTCTCAATCATGGGCAGCTTGGTCCTGCAGGGAACATTTTGCAATGTCTGGAGATGGAGGAGGGTATTACTGGCACCTAGTGGGTAGAGGCCAGAGATGCTGCTAAATATCCTAAAATGCACAGCACAGCCCCCAACAGCAAAAAATTATTAAGTCTCACATGTCAACAGTGCCAAGGGTGAGAAACCCTGGGTGTAGGCACACTGGTAAGTAGAAAAGGTAGAGTAAATGGGGAGGAATTTAGAATGAGACAACCCAGGAACTGTGATGCTAGGATGGCTCTATAATTATTATAAAGGAGGGGCTTAGGAGTGGCGTTCTGATAAGAAGAGGAAAGTTGGAGCATAGTTTCTCTAACAATTTTCTGAAGTTGTATAAATATCAATTGTGTATATCAAAGAATAGGACAGGACTCTAATGCTCCCCCGAATTCCACCCCATTAGTAGCGCCACTGAACCAGGATGTTAAACTAGTCCTTAACTTGGATTTTTATTATTATTATTATACTTAAAGTTCTGGGACACATGTGCAGAACGTGAACGTTTGTTACAGAGGTATACACTTGCCATGGTGGTTTGCTACACTCATCAACCCAGCATCTACATTAGGTATTTCTCCTAATGCTATCCCTCCCCTAGCCCCCACTCACTGACAGGCCCCAGTGTGTGATGGTCCCCTCCCTGTGTCCGTGTATTCTCATTGTTCAACTTCCACTTTTGAGTGAGAATATGTGGTGTTTGGTTTTCTGTTCCTGTGTTAGTTTGCTGAGAAGGATAAATTCCAGCTTCATCCATGTCCCTGCAAAAAAACATGAACTTATCCTTTTTTATGGCTGCATATTATTCCATGGTGTATATGTGCCACATTTTTTTATCCAGTCTACCATTGATGGGCATTTGGGTTGGTTCCAAGTCTTTGTTATTGTGAATAGTGCTGCAGTGAACATACATGTGCATGCATGTTTGTAATAGAATGATTTATACTCCTTTGGGTATATACCCAGTAAAGGGATTGCTGGATCAAATGGTATTTCTGGTTCTAGATCCTTGAGAAATTGCCATACTGTCTTCCACAATGGTTGAACTAATTTACACTCCCACCAACAGTGTAAAAGAATTCCTATTTCTCCACATCCTCTGCAGCATTTGTTGTTTCCTGACATTTTAATGATTGCCATTCTAACTAGCATGAGATGGTATCTCATTGTGGTTTTGATTTGCATTTATCTAATGACCAGTGATGAGCTTTTTTTCATCTGTTTGTTGGCCACATAAACGTCTTTTCTTGAGAAGTGTCTGTTCACATCCTTTGCCCACTTTTTGATTGGGTTGTTTGTTGTTTTCTTGTAAATTTGTTTAAGTTCCTTGTAGATTCTGGATATTAGCCCTTTGTCAGATGAATAAATTGCAAAAATTTTCTCCCATTCTGTAGGTTGCCTGTTCACTCTGATGGTAGTTTATTTTGCTGTGCAGAAGCTCTTTAGTTTAATTAGATCCCATTTGTCAGTTTTGCCTTTTGTTGCCTTAGCTTTTGATGTTTTAGTCATGAAGTCATTGCCCATGCCTATGTCCTGAATGGTATTGCCTAGATTTTATTCAAGGGTTTTTATGGTTTTAGGTCTTATGTTTAAGTCTTTAACCCATCCTGAGTTAATTTTTTTTTTATAAGATGTGGGGAAGGGGTCCAGTTTCAGTTTTTTCTGCGTATGGCTAGCCAGTTTTCCCAGCACCATTTATTAAATAGGGAATCTTTTCCCCATTGCTTGTTTTTGTCAGGTTTGTCAAAGATCCAATGGTTGTAGATGTGTGACATTATTTCTGAGGCCTCTGTTCTGTTCCGTTGGTCTATATATCTGTTTTGGTACCAGTACCATGCTGTTTTGGTTATTATAGCCTTGTAGTGTAGTTTGAAGTCAGGTAGTGTGATGCCTCTGGCATTGTTCATTTTGCTTAGGATTGTCTTGGCTATATGGGCACCTCTTGGTTTTGTATGAAATTTAAAGTACTCTTTTTTTCTAATTCTGTGAAGAAAGTCAATGGTAGCTTGATGGAATAGCATTGAATCTATAAATTACTTTGGGAAGTATGGCCATTTTCATGATATTGATTCTTTCTATCCATGACCATGGAACGTTTTTCCATTTGTTTGTGTCCTCTCTTATTTCTGTGAGCAGTGGTTTGTAGTTCTCCTTGAAGAGTTTCTTCACAACCCTTCTAAGTTATATTCCTAGGTATTTTATTCTCTTTGTAGCAATTGTGAATGGGAGTTCACTCATGATTTGGCTCTCTGTTTGTCTATTATGGTGTAAAGGAATGCTTGTGATTTTTGTCCATTGATTTTGTATCCTGAGACTTTGCTGAAGTTGCTTGGCAGCTTAAGGAGATTTTGGGCTGAGACGATGGGGTTTTCTAAATATACCATCATGTCATCTGTAAACAGAGATAATTTGATTTCCCCTCTTCCTATTTGAGTACCCTTTATTTCTTTCTCTTGCCTACTTGCCCCGGGCAGAACTTCCAGTACCATGTTGAATTAGAGTGGTGAGAGAGGGCTTCCTTGTCTTGTGCCAGTTGTCAAAGGGAATCCTTCCAGTTTTTTGCCCATTCAGTGTGATATTGACTGTGGGTTTGTCATAAATAGCTCTTATTATTTTAAGATATGTTCCCTCAATACCGAGTTTATTGAGAGTTTTAGCATGAAGGGGTGTTTAATTTTATGGAAGGCCTTTTCTGCATTTATTTAGATAATCATGTGGTTTTTGTCATTTGTTCTGTTTATGTGATGGATTACATTTATCGATTTATGTATGTTGAACCAGCCTTGCATCCCAGGGATGACGGTGCCTTGATCGTAGTGGATAAGCTATATGATGTGCTGCTGGATTTGGTTTGCCAGTATTTTATTGAGGTTTTTGCATTGATGTTCATCAGGGATATTGGCCTGAAATTCTTTTTTGTTGTTGTTGCCTCTCTGCCAAGTTTTGTATCAGGATGATGCTGGTTTCATAAAATGAGTTAGGGAGGAGCCCCTGTTTTTCTTTGTTTGGAATAATTTCAGAAGGAATGGTACCAGCTCCTCTTTGTACCTCTGGTAGAATTCAGCTGTGAGTCTGTCTGGTCCCAGGCTGTTTTGGTTGGTAGGCTATTAATTACTGCCTCAATTTCAGAACTTGTTATTGTTCTATTCAGGGATTTGACTTCTTCCTGCTTTAGTCTTGGGAGGGTGTATGTGTCCAGGAATTTATCCATTTCTTCTAGATTTTCTAGTTTATTTGTGTAGAGGTGTTTATAGTATTATCTTATGGTAGTTTCTATTTCTGTGGGATCAGTGCTGATATCCCTTTTATCATTTTTATTGTGTCTATTTGATTATTCTCTCTTTTCTTCTTTATGAGTCTGGCTAGTGGTCTATTTTGTTAATCTTTTCAAAAAACCAGCTCCTGGATTCATTGATTTTTTGAAGGGTTATTTGTGTCTCTATCTCCTTCAGTTCTGCTCTGATCTTAGTTATTTCTTGTCTTCTGCTAGTTTTTGAATTTGTTTGCTTTTGCTTCTCTAGTTCTTTTAATTGTGATGTTAGGGTGTTGATTTTAAATCTTTCCTGCTTTCTCCTGTGGGCATTTAGTGCTATAAATTTCCCTCTAAACACTTCTTTAGCTGTGTCCCAGAGATTCTGGTACCTTGTGTCTTTGTTCTCATTGGTTTCAAATAATTTATTTATTTCTGTCTTAATTTCACTATTTACCCAGTAGTCATTCAGGAGCAGGTTCTTCAGTTTCTATGTAGTTGTGCGGTTTTGAGTGAGTTTCTTTTATTTATTTATTTATTTTGAGACAGAGTCTCACTCTGTCACCCAGGCTGGAGCGCAGTGGGACAATCTCGGCTCATTGCAAGCTCCGCCTCCCAGGTTCACGCCAATCTCCTGCCTCAGCCTCCCAAGTAGCTGGGACTACAGGCATGCGCAACCATGACCAGCTAATTTTTTGTATTTTTTTAGTAGAGACAGGGTTTCACCATGTTAGCCAGGATGGTCTCGATCTCCTGACCTGATGATCTGCCCTCCTTGGGCCTCCCAAAGTGCTGGGATTACAGGCGCAAGCCACCTTGCCCGGCCTCGAGTGAGTTTCTTAATCCTGAGTTCTCATTTGATTGCACTGTGGTCTGAGAGACTGTCGTGATTTCCATTATTTTGCATTTGCTGAGAAGTGTTTTACTTCCAATTATGTGGTCAATTTTAGAATAACTGCAATGTGGTGCTGAGAAGAATGTATATTCTGTTGATTTGTGGTGGAGAGTTCTGTAGATGTCTATTAGGTCTGCTTGCTCCAGAACTGAGTTCAAGTCCTAAATATCCTTGTTAATTTTCTGTCTCAATCTGTCTAATATTGGTTTAAAGTCTGTTTTATCAGAGACTAGGATTGCAACCCCTGCTTTTTTTTTTTTTTTTTTTTTTTTGGCTTTCCATTTTCTTAGTAAATATTCCTCCATCCCTTTATTTTGAGCTTATGTGTGTCTTTGCACGTGAGATGGGTCTCCTGAATACAGCGCACTGAGGGAACTTTTAATTGGGGCATTTAGCTTGTTTACATTTAAAGTTAATATTGTTATGTATGAATTTGATCCTGTCATTATGATGCTAGCTGGTTATTTTGCCTGTTAGTTAATGCAGTTTCTTCATAGTGTCAATGGCCTTTACAATTTGGTATGTTTTTGCAGTGGCTGGTACCAGTTGTTCTTTTACATATTTAGTGCTTCCTTTAGGAGCTCTTGTAAGGCAGGCCTGGTGGTGACAAAAATCCCTCAGCATTTTCTTGTCTGTAAAGGACTTTATTTCTCCTTCGCTTATGAAGCTTAGTTTGGCTGGATATGAAATTCTGGGTTGAAAATTATTTTCTTTGAGAATGTTGAATATTGTCCCCCACCGTATTCTGGCTTGTAGGGTTTTTGCAGAGAGATTCACTGTTAGTTTGATGGGCTTCCCTTAATAGGTAACCCGACCTTTCTCTCTGGCTGCCCTTAACATTTTTTCCTTCATTTCAGCCTTGGTGAACCTGACAATTATGTGTCTTGGGGTTGCTCTTCTCAAGGAGTACCTTTGTGGTGTTCTCTGTATTTCCTGAATCTGAATGTTGGCCTGCCTTGCTAGATTGGGGAAGTTCTCCTGGATAATATCCTGCAGAGTGTTTTCCAACTTGGTTCCATTCTCCTCATCACTTTCAGGTACACCAATCAAATGTAACTTTGGTCTTTTCACATAGTCCCATACTTCTTGGAGGCTTTGTTAGTTCCTTTTCATTCTTTTTTCTCTAATTTTGTTTTCATGCTTTATTTCATTAAGTTGATCTTCAATCTCTGATATCCTTTCTTCTGCTTCATTGATTTGGCTGTTCATATTTGTGTATGCTTCACAAAGGTCTCGTGCTGTGTACTTCAGCTCCATGAGGTCATTTATGTTCTTCCCTAAACTGGGTATTCTAGTTAGCAGTTCCTGTAACCTTATATCAAGGTTCTTAGCTTCCTTGCATTGGGTTAGAACATGCTCCTTTAACTCAGAGAAGTTTGTTATTACCCACCTTCTGAAGCCTACTTCTGTCAATTCATCAAACTCATTCTCCGTCCAGTTTTGTTCCCTTGCTGGCAAGGAGTTGTGATCCTTTGGAGGAGAAGAGACATTCTGGTTTTTGGAATTTTCAGCCTTTTTGAGCTGGTTTTTTCTCATCTTCATGGATTTTTCTACCTTTGGTCTTTGATGTTGATGACCTTCAGATGGGGTTTTTGTGTGGATGTCCTTTTTGTTGATGTTGATGGTATTCCTTTCTGTTTGTTAGTTTTCCTTCTAACAGTCAGGCCCCTCTTCTGAAGGTCTGCTGGAGTTTGCTAGAGGTCTACTCCAGACCCTGTTTGCCTGGGTATCACCAGTAGAAGCTGCAGAACAGCAAACATTGCTGCCTGTTTTTTCCACTGAAAGCTTCATGCCAGAGGGGCACCCACCAGATGCCAACCAGTGCTCTCCTATATGAGGTGTCTATCGACCCCTGCTGGGAGGTGTCTCCTAGTCAGGAGGCATGAGGGTCAGGGACCCACTTGAGGAGGCAGTCTGTCCCTCAGCAGAGCTCGAGCACTGTGCTGGGAGATCCACTGTTCTCTTCAGAGCCAGCAGGCAATAACATTTAAGTCTGCTGAAACTGCTCCCACAGCTGCCCTTTCTCCCAGTTACTCTGTCCCAGGGAGATTCGAGTTTTATCTATAAGCCCCTGACTGGGGCTGCTGCCTTTCTTTCAGGGATGCCCTTCCCAGAGAGGAGGAATCTGGAGAGGCAGTCTGGCTACAGCAGCTTTGCCGAGCTCTGGTGGGCTCCACCCAGTTTAAACTTCTCAGAGGCTTTGTTTACCTTGTGAGGTGAAAACTGCCTACTCAAGCCTCAGTGATGGTGAACGCCCCTGCCCTCATCAAACTCAAGTGTTTCTGGTAGACTTCAGACTGCTGTCCTGGCAGCAAGAATTTCAAGCCAGTGGATCATAGCTTTCTGGGCTCCGTGGGGGTGGGATCCAGTGAGCTAGACCACTTGGCTCCCCGGCTTCAGCCCCCTTTCCAGGGGAGTGAACAGTTCTGTCTCGCTGGTATTCCACATGCTACTGGGGCATGAAAAAAAACTCCTGCAGCTAGCTTGGTGTCTGCTCAAATGGCTGCCCAGTTTGGTGCTTGAAACCCAGGGCCCTGGTGGTATAGTCACCTGAGGGAATCTCCTGGTCTGTGGGTTGCGAAGACCACGGGGAAAGTATAGTATATGGGCCGGATATCACCGTTCCTCACGGCATGGTCCCTCATGGCTTCCCTTGGCTAGGGGAGGGAGTTCACCAACCCCTTTTGCTTCCCAGGTGAGGTGACATCCCACCCTGCTTCAGCTCGCCCTCCGTGGGCTGCACCCACTGTCTAACCAGTCCTAGTGAGATGACCCGGGTACCTCAGTTGGAAATGCAGAAATCACCCACCTTCTGCGTTGATCTCACTGGAAGCTGCAGACCAGAGCTGTTCCTATTCAGCCATCTTGCCCTATGGCCTCCCTTTTTCCCCAATACACATAAGTACCTTTATTTTACTACATGTCACTGCTTTGTGGGGCTGAGTGCCTAACATTGTATTATTTTTATTTTGCAGATTTTTACAGATTTTACAGATATTTTACAGATAAGAATAATGTGTGACAGAACACATTTTTAAAATGCAAAATAATATTACTTTTTTTAGTCTAATCTTAAGTTATTAGAATACAGCCTAATAAAATATGGGTCTTTATCAAAATGATGCCTCTAACAAACAACTGAAAGTGTACTAGAAAATGTTTCCCTGGTATTTTTTTCAGCTTCCTTTTTTGTAATACTTAGTTTGACTTGTAAGTTTGGGATTGAGTAACAATCTATTTCAAAAGATTAGACAGGTGCATTTATATAAATATATATGCAAGTACACATGTACACACACACTAGCCAAAATGTCAGCATGAATGGAAAAGCTCTTTGTTAAACTCACACACTCACACACACACCTTTAAGCTATTGTTTCCTGTGATGGTTAATTTTAAGTCAACCTAGCTAGGCTATAAGCCCAGTTGTTTGATCAAAAACCATTCTAGATTTTACTGTGAAAGTATTTTCTAGATGAGATTAACAGTGAAATTAATAGAATTCAAGAAAAGTAGATTACTCTCCATATGTTGGATGGCCTTATCCAAACAGTTGACATCTTTTAGATAAAATACTAAGATCTGCCTAACCGAGGAGGAAGAAATTCTATCTCCAGACTGCCTTTGGACTCCAGACTACAACATCAATTCTGCCAGAATTGCCAGTGTTGAACTGTACTGAAAATTACAGATTTAGACAATTTTTAAAAGGAAATTCTCTTTCAATATATGTATATTTATGTTTATACATATAATCCATATACATATCCTACTGGTTCTGTTTATCTGGAGAACTCTAATTCAGTTAATCACTTATATATAAATATGAAGAATTTAGCAGAACAGAAGCCTACAAAAATGCAGGAGCAAAGTCACATAGCTTCCCAACTGCATTGTCTATTATACCCAAGCTCCAGGCTACCAGGAATTGCAGATACTCCTAGGGCAAATATCCACTGGAATGCTTGCCTGCAGCAAATTTGCCCAGCCTCATCATTTCTGGTCTTCAGGCGATTTCTACTTTCCCAACAACTCCATCAGTAAATAAAACAAAGCAAACAAACAAACAAAAAATGGCAGTGATTTCAAGAGTGATATACTAGGAGGGAGATCTATCTGTATTGCAATATAGTCTATCTTGGCCTAGCTTTTCTCTTGCCTCTCTTTTCCATAGAGCATATTGCTCCAAGAGATGGTATTCTTGGCACAGTTAGGCAGTTAGGGTTCTGTTAGAATTTTGAAAATAGCAAATGTCTTGCTGTGTCAGTGTCCATTTTTGCATATTTTACCCTAACAATCTACTCATTTCTGCTCAAGAACAGTTTTGCAAACATCCAGTTCTATTTTTGAAACAAGCTTAGACCTACTGAAACCATATCCTCAAAAAGAGGATACAATAGAGTCGGTGTCTAGACTACTTTGCCTAGGTTTCCAGCGCTCTAAAAATTTTTTCTTCCCTCTTCTTTCCCTCCTGTCACATATATTTGCATAGTTATGCTATGACTTTCCATTTGTTAATTACATTGTACTAGGACTAATGGAATAATCATGCATATGGCACAATTTTCAATACACCCTTCTTAGTAATTGATATGGCAATTCTCTAGTTCAAAGTAATGATGATTTTTTTAAAAAAAGAAATTAGTCTCACACAGAGCACAACAAAATGCTAAAGAATGAGTAGAAGGAAGAAATTTTTAAACAGAGAAAAGAAGTGGGATTTTCAACTTTCTCTGAATTTTTGCACATCTTATACAAGTATCTCACTTCTACTCTCTACCTCAACTCACCTTCACTGAGGCAGTCTAAGAGTCCATAATTCATAACAAAGTAAAGGTTGAGAGGTCCCAGGAATTTGGCAATCCCTTTCTGAAAAAATATGCAACTGTTTCTTTTCAGTAATGACACTGAGGCTGCGTCTTTTCCTTTTAAGAAAATTGAAACTCATATGAATCAACTCAAACATGCATGCTTCATCAAACAAAAGTACAATTTATGAAAATGTAAATTATCATATATTCATTTCGTAAATTAAACATGAGAGATCCAGACCTATCACTTGAAAACATTGTGGTTTAAACTGAAATGAACAAAACCTATTTACAGGAGAAGAGGAGGAATTAAGAAGTATGATACATAATAAAAATAACTTAGATTTTCTTGATGAATGTAACAGTAAAATATCCTATCTTTGCCCTTATATTTTATTTCAATAATAAATCAGTACTCTATAAAATATAAAAACAAAAGATATCTTGTCATTAAGAGGTGGATTCAAATTCTAATCATATTACACAATTATTATCTTTGTCAAGTTAATTCATATCTCTAAGTTTTCGTAATATGGAAAATTATGGTAATAATATAAATACAAAAAAATTCCTATAAGAATTAAAGGAAAAAATATACGTAATATTATTTATATTCTGTCTGAAAAATGGTAGGTATTCAATAATTGTTAACTGCCTGCCTTTATTTTCCAAGCATAGTATTTTCAGAGTAATTTTTCTTTTTAGAAAAACTTATTTATTTTTTATTTTTATAGATTTAGGGGTTACGAGGGAAGTTTTGTTACATTAATATATTGCATCATGGTCAAGTCTAGTCTTTTATTGTATCCATCACCTGAATAGTGTACATTGTATCCATTAGGTAATTTATCATCCCTCACTCTCCTCCCATTCTCCCACATCTCTAACTTTTGAATGTCTTTTATTTCCCTCTCTCTCTGTCCATGTGTACACATTATTTAGCTCCTGCTTACAGGTGAGAACATGTGGTATTTGACTGTTTTTGAGTTGTTTCACTTAGGATAGTAGCCTCCAATTCCATCCACATTTCAGCAAAAGACATGATTTCATTCTTTTTTATGGCTAATATTATGTGGTGTATATGTAGATATTTTCTTTATTCAGTCATCCATTGATGGACACTTAGGTTGATTCTATATTTTTGCTCTTGTGAATAGTGCTGAAATAAACATGTAAGTGCAAGTATCTTTTTGATACAATTTTCCTTTGGGTAGATACCCAATAGCGGAATTGCTGGATCAAATGGTAGTTCCATTTTTAATTCTTTGAGAAATCTCTACACTGTTGTCCATAGATGTTGTACTAATCTATATTCCCACCAATATAAACATTCCCTTTTCTTTGCATCCTCACCAACATCTGTTATTTTTTACTAATAGACATTCTGATGGTGTCTTACTGTGGTTTTAATTTGCACTTCTCTGGTGATTAATAACGTTGAGCATTTATTCATAAGCTTGTTCATCATTTGTAAATTTTCCTTTAAAAATGTCTGCTCCTGTACTTTGCCCACTTTTTGATGGGGTTATTTTTTTTTTCTTGTTTAGTTGTTTGTGTTCCTTGTAGAATCTGGATATTAGTCCTTTGTTAAAGGCATAGTTTGCAAATAGTTTCTCCCAGTCTGTAGGCTCCTGTTCACTCTGTTGATTATGTCTTTTACACTGCAGAAGGTTTTTTAGTTTAATTAAATGTTTTTGGTTTTGTTGCGTTTGCTTTTAGGGTCTAAGTCATGAATTCTTAATGTAGCCCTATGTCCAGAAGAATTTTCTCTAGATTTTCTTCTATAATTTTAACAGTTTCAGGTCTTACATCTAAGTCATTGATCCGTCTTGAGATAATTTTTGTATATCCTGAGAGACATGTGACCGGTTTCATTTTTCTAGATATGGCTATCCAAATTTCCCAGCACCATTTATTGAACGGGGTTTTCTTTCTTGAGAGTACGTTTTTGTTGGCTTTGTTGAAGATTGGTTTTCTATAGGTATGAGGCTTGATTTCTGGATTCTCTATTCTGTTCCATTGATTTATGTGTCTATTTTATATCATACCATGCTGTTTTAGTTACTATATTCTAGTAGTACAGGTTGAAATAATATGTGATGCCTCCAGCTGTGTTCTTTCTGCTTAGCATTTCTTTGGCTATTCAGGTGCTTTTTTGGTTCCATATGAATTTTAGAACTGTTTTTTTCTAATTCTGTGAAAAATGATCTAGGTATTTTGATAGAAATTGCATTGAACCTATAGATTGCTTTGGAGAGGATGGTAATTTTAACAATATTGATTCTTCCAATCCATGTTCATGAACTGTTTTTCCATTTGCTTGTGTCGTCTAAAATTATTTGCGTCAGTGTTTTGTAGTTTTTCTCTATGGAGATCTTTCATCCTATGTTTTATTTATTTGTTTACTGGTAGCTATTATTAAAGGGACTGACTGATTGATTTGGTTCTCAGCTTGATAGTTATTGCTGTATAGATATGCTACTCAATTTTGTATGTTAATTTTGTATCCTGAAACCTTACAGAATTTATTTATGAAATCTAGGAGTCTTTTGTCGGAGTCCTTAGAGTTTTGCAGGTATAAGATGATATCACCAGCAAAAAAGGATAATTCAACTTCCTCTTTTCCAATTTGAATGCCTTTTATATCTTTCTCTTTCCTGATTCCTCTTGCTAGGACTTCCAGTATTATGTTGAATAGGAGTGTGTGAAAGTGGCCATCCTTGCCTTGTTCCAGGTCTTGGGGGAAAGCTTTCAACTTTTCCTCATGCAGTATGATGTTGGCTGGGTTAGTCTTATATGGCTTTTATTATTTTAATATATGTTCCTTTGATGCCTAGTTTATTAAGGGTTTTTCTCAGCAGTTGATGCTGAATTTTATCAATTTTTTTCCTCATCTATTGAAATGATTGTATGGTTTTGTTTATAGTTCTGTTTATGTGTTGAATCATTTATTGATTTGTATATGAAATATCATTGCATCCATGCAATAAAACCCACTTGATCATGGTGTACTATCTTTTTGATGGGCTACTTCATTCAGTTTACTAGTATTTATTTGAGGATTTTTGTGTCTATGTTTATCAGGGATGTAGGTCTGTAGTTTTATTTTGTTATTGTTGTGTGCTTACTTGGATTTGGTATCAGGATGATTCTGGGCATGCAGAATGAGTTAAGGATAATTCTCTCCATATTCTCAGAGTAATTTCTCTTGTTGATATTTTACAACAGGGATAATAGAATTCGGTGGAGTGCCTAGAACAATTTTCTATAGACTGCTATAGATATTCCTCAAATGGATTATACAGCCAAGTAAGTTTAGAAATGATGGATTAGACCTATTTCTTTACTATAAGTCTTCTTAAAGCCTTTAATAGGTTAATTTTAAATATGATTCCCCAAAAGAAGCTATATAATGTGGTGGCTCTAATGCATTTGAACAAGTAACTCTTTGTTCATTGAGCATTTTGTAGCTCTAAGATTACATAATGCATATGTTAGAATATTTTGAAAGACTATTCTTGAAAAGAATTGCCAAAATTCTCCAAACTTCTTTTTTACATTGAGTTATTTCCAGCCTTTTGTTGATAATGATAGTGTGAGATCCTATTCATCCTTGAAAATATTACTCAAAGATAAATTTCCGATATTTCTGTCTTATCTACCAATTTTGAGAAGACCACTTTCTCTTTTTATTGCAAATTTAAATTAAACTCAATATCTATAGTAAGCATTTGCCAATTGTTTTCCTAAGATCCATGTGCTGTCACAACATCCTGCTGCCATTCCTGTTCTTTTAACCACACACACACACACACACACACCAGTAACACATACGCACACCTATCTCTTCCCAATAATACTTCTATGCCTCTATACTTCCATACTTCTATGCTTCTGTACTTCTATGCCTCTAATACTTCTATACTTCTAATACTTCTATGCCTCATCAAAAGTATTTTTCTTCCTCATTGTAAATCAAGCAACTTGGGAGAATTTATCACATTCTTGGCTCCAGGGATTGGTCAGCATCTCCCATCCCCTTGACCATAGTTACTTGTTCAGTGACAGGCACAGAGCTAATTGAAGCCAGCAGAGAATGAATCGTAGGACTTGTTGGTGACTACTGTATGATCTGTATGATTTACGGATGATCTGGGATAAGGATGATGTGGGACCTCCAGAATTCTCACATCATTTTCTTCATCCATTTTTTGAGTAGATTCTTCATCCATTTTTTGAGTAGGACCATCCATTTAGGTTCTTTTGGATAAAACCTAAGGAGCTTTAGATGATGAAAATGATGGGATAAAAAAGAGATGAATCTGCTCTTTGGTTCCATTGAATTGATGCTAGCTGGAGGCAACTCTACATCTGGGATTTATATTGGTGTGAGTCAGTAGCTCTCCTTGCTGCTTCCAATCTTTTTTAAGTATCTATTTTAAGTAAAATAAAGCCTCCTAACTAAAATAATTTTGATTAATGAATAATACATATTTATTTGTGTGTGTATTTTTATCCCTTCTCACCACCCTTCATAAGGTCTTTGAGAACAGAAATCCTATTATCTGTCTTCTTATCTCAATAGGTTTACAAAGCATTATGCCTGGCCTCTAAGTAAGACTCAATAAAGTTTTGTTTAATTTGATTTATTAATCTTTGTTAGAGGTTCATGTTATTTTTAACACTGTACATACTCTCTATAAATTAAAGAATGAAGAATGAAAATCTACCCCTTTAAGTAACATAAAATCATCTGAACTATTTGGTGTTGCTGAAGATAAAAAGCAAATCTCTGCTTCCAATTGTTCCTACATAATAAAGGCTAATAATATGTTCCCTCCTTTGCCATGGATAATTGATGTAATTGTTTCTATACAAAGTTTTAAATAAACTCTTATGTTATGAATAGAAAGAATGTTTAGTTTTATCCTCTATTGATATAATCAATATTTAACAATTGGGGAATTCATAGGCTTATATCATCAATAAACTTCAGTGTTAAGATGACTTCATTTGGGGCCATTTACAAACACTATACTGAAAATACACTATATTGAACAGATTTCCTGTTCAAAAAAATTTAGAGATATTATAGACATGTAGAATAAAAGTATCTACTCTAACAAATGGACCACCTGGTCTTCCTGTTCCCCTCCTTTCCATCATTCCTCCCTTCTTCTCTCCCTCTGTCCTTTCTTCTCTTCCTTCCTTTACTTTTTATAATTTATAACTATGCTTATTATAAACCCATATTTAACTTTTCTTTACTCTTTATTTCATAGATCCCTTTCATATTGATGATTTCCCATCCATTATTTACTTTAAAGTAATAATCTTCACCAAATACAAGGTCCGTGTAAGACTACATGCAAATATTTTAAAGAAGATTATTATAATATAATGATTATTATATGTATAAGATATAATAATATAAGATTATATAATATATATATAATTTGTATATAGTTTACAAATTAGAGAAAGTATTATATGTTCTAGGCACTGAGATATGTGGTTTAAGTTGGTTATTTCATTGAGTTATCAAACAATTTGAAAAGTAAAATATATTACCTTTATTTATTTGCTGAGCACTGAGTATGTGTCAGACACTATACAAAACACTTTAGTTGCATTAACTTATTTCATCTTCACAGAAACTTCAATGAAGTTTTTAAAATTATACCCACTTTATAGACGAAAACATAAGGGACTAGAAAGTTACAACTGTTGCCTATGGCCACACAGCTAGTAAATAGAAGAGCTGCAAGTCAAAGTTAAGCAATCCAGCAAAAAGCTATGCTTCACTACATCCTACCAGTTTATGGAAAAGTCAGTCAATCCCAGATGAAGCTTAGTTTAAAGCCCATACACTTTCTATAATGTTCCACCAAAATCCAAGGATTCAGTGCTTCTGAGTTCTCATTTTTCCCTTGCCACTAATAATAATGTACTCTTGAATAAGCTGTTTAACCCTGAAGAAATCTCAGTTAACTCCCCATCAATAAATATTTTTTGTTTGTTTTGTTGTTGACATTATTTATTTAAACCTATACCCATCTGTTTAAACTTTAGGCTTGGGCATTTAATTGCAGAAGTACTATTTTGGAAAGCTGTACCTACCATAGGTATATTTGGCTGAGATTTAGCATTTGAGTTTGCTGCAAGACAATGAAAGGAGAAATACAGTTATTTTACCATCCTTTTCATATATTAAGGAAATGCATTTGGTTGCTTCAGTATCTCATTATGATTGTTTTTATATGAAGGCTTTCCACATTCATTTATTTATTCAGTCAGTCATTTAGTCACTCACAATCAAGTCTCTCATATATGCCTCATGGTGTTTCAGGTCCTCAAGATACAATGGTGAAAAAGGCAAAGCCCCTGTCTTCGTGGAGCATCTTGTCTGGTGCATAGCTATAGCTGGAAAAGTCTGGATATTTTATTTTATCACATCCTTCAAAAATTATGAAATTGTGGTGAACTAAATGTCATTTCCCAAAGCTTACTGCCAATTTATTTCAAATGTGGCATTACTGTGAACTGAAAAATGTTTACTTTTGTTAGGCTTTGGTTGATTCTTGAGGTATAGTAATATAAGAAATTTCCTCCATAATTATCCAGAATGCTGTCTCAGTCAATCCAGATATATTTTGTACGTACACTCCTTAAGAGATTTCACCAAAGTCCTCTTCTTTTCTCCTTTTCTATTTTATTATCTGCAGTCATGCCATGTTTGTATTTTAGCTATTTTTTTTTCATTGTCTGTATCTTGGGTGGATTTTAATTTCAAGCACAACCATTTATTTGCTTGTGCTTGAAATTAAAATCCCTCCGTTCCTTTCAAATGTTAGGTTCTGTAGTACAGAAACCATGTATTGCAAACATGTAGCACAGTGCCTGATGTATAGTATTTGCTCAAATAATATAATATAAAGGAAAACTCAATTTAAGTGGCTGGAGTTGGTCCCAGTGAGCCCACTAATCACCTTGAGAAGGAAAGTAGGATTGAAGTTTTTGTGGAAAGAGTAAACTACCCCGGATAGTCTAACTCTCAATATGACTGCTGCAATTGTCTTGCTGCTTTCTGTTCTTAGCTTTTACCACACCCTGAAAAATTGCATTGTTGCTAAAAGGAACTTGATTGTCAGCCAGAGATAGTGAAAGGCTTTTGTCTATATCCAATCCTCAATAGCTTTTGCAGGCATAATGCAAACGTCGTGCTGCATCATGGATGTGTTTCAAAGTTCACCTAGCAAAACTTGAGGGGTGAAAAGGTAGCCAGCACGCACACAGGTGGCTGCTCTTGCTCTGTGGCACCAACAACAAGGACCCCTCATTGTGATGGCTTTGTGTGGTGGACATCAGTCTACAGCAGCAAGATTCTCCCCAAATTCAGACTCCCAAATAGAGCTTTGTGAGTCATCACCCTTGTTCTTCTTTCGTGAGGGCTCTGCTTTGTCTCTAATGTATCTGCTCCAGTTCTAAGAATGGAGAGAGGCAGCTTTTCTGGCTGGATGAATTGGCTTTATAATGTAATCATTAAATGTCTTAAAACTGGATCTGAATTTGAAGGTGTTAGAAAATTCACAGGAGGCCATTCTTTGTGTGATTTGGAAATTATTTTCAATTACAGATTAGAGCACGGCAGTGTCTGTAATATCATTTAATAAGTTATAATGCTTCCTTTTGTCATTTTTCCCCTCTGACTGAGATGGGCACCCTTAAGCCGGCTGACAGATTCCTGAGTGCTGACGATCACTGCTCTGGCAAATGGGAAGGAGTACAATGATGCTGCAAATGAGTGCCAATGAAAGTGGTAGCTCTTTCAAATAAATTGCATACTGCTTCCAAATTGGATGTAATTGGAGTGTATTCATCGAATTTTGAATTTGGACTCAATAGTAACGGGAAGTTAGTATTGAAACATTGAATAAGAGAACACTTATAAAATAGAAGTCAATGATTGTGTATATGCATATGAAAGAGGGAAGGTCATTAAAAAAGTACTCAGTAGCTGGTTTTCCCAGGTCTAGAGACAATCAGCATGAAGAGCATAATACATTTATATGTTAGATACCCTCATGTGTATGCATGTATGTGTGTGCATTTTATCTCTGTATATGCATGTATGTGTGTCCATTTTTATCTCTGTATCTGCTTATCTAGGCTTTTTTTTATCTTCCTCCTTTTAAATTTCCAAAGAACTTACGGATTAACTATATCCACTCTTAGCAAGACATATTGTAGTAGGATATACAAATAAAAAACCTAGGAAAACATTCTCTTTGAGTTTATTACTCTTTGAAGCCAAGTGAAGGTGAATATATTAAAATACAGTAACATTTAAGAGGGGTTGACATCCTATGAGATTTTTGGATTTCCAAAGTGATTTGAAATTCTAGATTCTCTTATTCTTTCAGTAGACTGTTGGAATCCTTGCCTACAAAAGAAAACAAGTTTAGGTGAGAAAAGCTATTTTATATTTGCTCAAGTTCCCCATCAAATACTAACCTGAGAATGATGGGAAAACCAAAGACTTAGGAGAAACTGAACAGAGAATAAGGTTATAGAAAGAACAGAGAAACTTCACGGATGATGAAGAAAAAGAAGAAATGGTGAATGGTTGCAGTGGCAAGAATACAAGAATTAGTATTATATGATGTTTGAAAGACAGATTTAAGAGAAATTATGAATTACTTGATGGTCATTGAAGGAGTCTGGATATTTTTCAGTAGGTCAGTTAGATTGTCTTAAATATTTGCATCACAGAATTACAGGATTACAAGGGTTTATATAGATAGGCATAATGGAATTGCATGACAGACTTACTATGATTATACGTATATATGATAGTAGTTCATTTCTACATACACATGTGTGTGCATGCACGCACACAGACACACACACAGGCAGTCCATGGCTGGTAACAAGGATTCTATTGTCATCAGAGACCCAAATTCAACATCTTCTCCGTATGATTTACAACTTTTTATCTTGTCCATTCCAGTGAAAAGATAATACCTCCTAGCCTTTCAGAAACGAGTAAAGAAAGACATTCTCTGCCATTTAAATATATTTCCTGGAAGTTGCACAAACCACTTTTATCTACATTACTTTAGGCAGAATGTAACTACATCTATCTGGGCAAGGAATTAGAAAGGTAATGTTTGTTCTACTCAGTCACATAACCAGGTGAGAATTTGAGTTGTATTGCTGTAGAAGAATAGGAGAATGGCTACTGCAAGAAAAACAGAGACTTCTGCAATAATATGACATAAAAAATTTCATACTATACAAGATAGAATGTTTTCTTAGAAATAGTCAACTTAATTGAAGGAGGGGAGCCATCAGGAAGGGAGACTAGTTAAGATGCTCTTATAACAGTATTTAGTGTCCAAGCTAGGAAAGTGGAGATCAAAGACTCAACAAATTGCAGATTCATTTAACAGGTGGAGATAACAGTATTTGGTGATTCTCTGGCAGCTATTAAACTATTAAAGGACTGAATTTAACTCTCATTCTCAGTTTTCTGGGCCAGAAGTGATGGTGCACCTAGGAGAATAAACATGGGAAGGAAAGTTTGATTGGAAAAATGGAACTGTGAAATGCACAAAAGGCATTTGTGTGTACTAAATGTTCAGGTATTTGGGATGCAAAGATAAATGATAGAAGTGCCCTGCCTTAAAGGAGACTCTAAATTTAGTAGTAAGCAATACTTAGTTGAGTGTGAGAGATTTTCTTTTTAATAGATACATACACCTTCATCATACAATTAAAACCTTTTTTGCTCTTGATTTTATATTTATACAATGGGTATGAATTTATTACTCTTTGATGGGTATACTTTCTTCTTAAAAATATCTTTCTGCCTTTCTGTAATTTTTAAATTTTTTTATAATTGTTTTCTGCTTCATATCAATCAACATGTGATTTGTTTGATTGTGTTCTTTGAGATTCTTTTTTTTTTAAAAAAAATTGCTGAGGTATATCCTCAAGTAACTGTTTTTTTTTTCTTTTTTTTTCTTTTTTAAGAAATACACAGGAAAGCTAAAATTCTGAGCTGTTGACCTTTTAAAATCTCCTCATTTTAACTAGATTTAGGAGTTCAGGTTCTAAATTACTTTGCATTTCGAAGGACAGTGAACTACTGTATAGCACACATAATTTTTAAAGAATTTTAAGCCATTCAAGTTTTCTTTTTTCCCTTCCTTTCTTTCCTTTTCCCCTCCCGCCCTTACCTCCGTGCTCTTTCTCTTTCTCTCTCTTCCTTCCTTCCTTCTTTTTCTTCCTTTCCTTTCCTTTTCTTCCTTCTTCTTTTTGTACAAGGTCACACAAACTGTCCTCTTCCTAGCTTTCCATACAGTCTCTAAAAACTTGAAATTATCTTTACAATACCAAGCTTTCTTTAACATAAGCCTGGGTACAGATTTGAATTTGCTGATGCTATTGGACACTGGAGAGAATTTTTTCAATCTAAAGACGGAATTTTCTTTAACTTGTGAACATTTTTTTCTATTATTATTTCTCTCCCTCTCTTTTCTCCATTTTTTGTTGTAAAACTTCATTTAGAAATCATTGAAGCTTCTCAATCTATTCTTCTAAATTGAGTTCTTCCATATTTTCTGTCACTTTTTTTTCTTGCTCTGTATTCTGGGAGATTTCCTTGACTTTTTTTTCTTGCTCTGTATTCTGGGAGATTTCCTTGACTTTTATGTTTCAGATGTCCAATTAGGTAATCAGATTCAAGACTCCACTCAAATGTTTATTATAGTCATAATTTGGATTCTTAGTATCTCATATGTTTTTAGATAGCATTGTGGCATTTAATAAATTGCTACAATATACATATAGATAAATTGAATTTGAATTAAACATTCTTCAGGTTGATTTTACTTCTTGATTTTTCTCAAATTTCTCAAAATCCTTAGTTGATGACTGATATGCTAAAGAGGAGCTAAAGAGGACTGATACGCTAAAGAGGTTGATTAATATTGGTGACATATATTGGTTTCTTCTGCCATTTTGTAGGCATTTTTCTCCCAAGTAGACTCTCAATGAGAGGAAGTCACATGCCAGTAGAATAAAGGCAAAAGATATAGGTCTCAAGAGTTTCTAGTTAGGTATTGAGAACATGGAATTAATCAAAGAGATAGGCAATTCCACACTTCCTCATTGGAACATTTACCGTGTATCAATCTCAATGCCACTTTCACATACTAATATGGCCATTAATATTCATCTCCATGCAGTTTAAAATTTGAAGATAAAATGAGTTGGCCAGCACAGAGAGAGAGAAAAAAATATGCCCACAATACAGTTCTGCGCTATTTATTTCAATTATAGGTCTGAGGTAAGTGTACCAATGTCACCAATATAAAGAGTTGCAAAGGGACATTTAAAGCAGAGACACATACATGGTTTTGATGAATTCTGAAGGCAACAATGTCTGCAAAAAGAGAATGTGCCCAGGGAAAGGTGATAGAAAGACCTTTTTCTCTCTGTCATTGGGAATGTGAAATGAAATTAGGACTCAGGTAAAAGAGAATAGGACAGATGAACAATTCAAGCATGGAATATTAAGCACACAGGAAATAGGAAACTAGCTGCCCCCCATTTCACCTTCCCTTCTTCTCTTGTGGTATCTCAAAGCTATCACTGAAATCAACAGAGTAGAAGTACACTTTGGGAATATTACATAAGTCTGGCTGTGTTGCCCAGCTTCCTGCCTCTGGGCAGAACTCTAGTTAAATAATTCTGGACAGATGGATGCCTATCCTTGGAGAACAGGGACACAGGAGTGAGGATGGACACAAAAGCAGCATGTCAGCCTGCTTCCATCTGGAACTAGTGAGCACCTCGTTTTGTACAAAGGCAGTAGCCATGCTGTTTAAATGGCACTCTGCATGATTTTGTTGTTAAATATGGGCTTCAGGAGCATTATATTTCCCTTATGGCCCAGGCAAGTTATATTTTGGGGTGTGATTTTTCACCTGGTGTGATTTTGGCGCTCACTTACTCTTTTCAAGTGTGGACAACTGGTTGAAGCCAGTTGTGCTGTTTTCATTGTTGTGACATACATGACAGATGACCTTCTCATAGTATGCCCAAGGCTTTGGGCTATTTCTGACATGTTGCTCCCATTTAAAAGGATAATGAATAACATCCCACTTTATACCTCCCATTCTGGAACTATCTGAAAACTGAAGCAGGAAACACGTGTAAGCTTTATTACTGATAAAAACTAAGTAGAGAATAAATACTGGATTAAAAAAAAAAAAGGTTTTCTCAACTTCACTCCCACCTGAAGCCTTGTCTTTTAACCAGCTCACCCATAAAGGTGTCTGAAAATTAGATATATACCTGAAAAAGTAAATGAGAAATATTTACTTCATTACATTGAGCCCCAAAGCAGGGGTAGAGAGGAATGAATATTCAGATATGGATATAGAAGGCATAGGTATTTTAACATAGCTGTGTTTACCACATTGAAAATAACGATCAGAAAAAAATTCATACACTCTCAAAGCAGACAAGTCCAAAACGGAGAGCTAAGAAGTTGTTGAATCGCACAAGTTTCCTTCCCACTGTTATCTTTCAGATAAATCTCCCTTTGTGCCATAAGATAAAGGCAGTGAGTTAGAAAGATGAGCAGATATCTCTTCTCAGCACTTCGAAGATGTCAGAGTTTTACTCTAAAAGCAGAGGGAGAAGTGTTAGAATACAAAAAAAAATTCTCTAAGTTTACTACCTGTAACTCAACATATTCTATAGCTCTCATATTTGAAAAGATAGTACAGTACAAGTAAGTGAGAGTGAGAAGATTATAGGGATATTATTCAATCTTATCTGAAATCGTATTTTAACTATGGTAAGTTGCACATCAGCATGACACCTACCTTACAGCTGTTGGTAGCAAATGACTCACTGTAAAAAACAAACAAAAAAAAACTTTAATCAAGTGGTCATTTTATAATTATATTGGGGAAACACTAGGGAAATATTCTCCAAATACAACAGAAAAGTCAGAAAAGAATAAAGTGTTAAAGATAGAAGATGCAGGAAATCTCATGGATCCCCTTTTTATCACTGCTCATTGACAGATAACCACTCAACTACAGGTCTTTGCTGTTTGTAGCTATACTATTTTTAACTTATTTAGTGAGATATAATTCACATATCATAAAATTTACTCATTTAAAATGTGTAACTCAATGGGTTTCGTATTTCATAGGGTTATGCGACACTGCTATCTAAGTTGAGAACATTTACATGACCCAGAAAGAATTGTGGTACCAATGTACAGTGATTTCTCACCCCACCATAAGCCCTAAACAGTCACTATTTTTCTTTCTTTCTGTATAGATTTTCTGATTCTGAACATGTCATATAATGTGCATATACAAATGTTTTTATATATTCCTGGATTTGGTTTGCTAGTATTTTGCTGATAATTTTTATATCTTTACTGATAAGGGATATTGGTCCATAGTTGTTTTTTTTTTTTCTTAGAATGCCTTTTTATGGTTTTGGTATCAGGGTAATACTGGCATCATAAAATGAGATAGAAATGTCCTCCTCTCTTTTGATTCTTTAAAAGAGTTTTATATTCATTGGGATTGTATTAATACATAAGAATTGGTATTAATTATTTCTTTCAATATCTGATAGAATTCACCAGCTGTATTGCCTGGAGCTTTTCTTCAGGGGAAGTTTTAAAATGATTAATTCAATTTCTTTAGTTGTTATCGGACAATTTAGATTTTCTATTTTTTATTTTTATTTGTTGTATACACTACTTTTTTATTTTCTCAAAAGCACTGAAGTAAAAATAACATTCTCATTTTACATTTAAAGAAAATGAAACTCAGAAAAGTTAAATTATTTGCCCATGCTGGCGCCATGGCAAGTTTAGAGTTGAGATTCCAATCAACTTTTTTTTTTATTATACTTTAAGTTTTAGGGTACATGTGCACAATGTGCAGGTTTGTTACATATGTATACATGTGCCATGTTGGTGTGCTGCACCCATTAATTCGTCATTTAACATTAGGTATATCTCCTAATGCTATCCCTCCCCCCTCCCCCAACCCCACAACTGTCCCCAGCGTGTGATGTTCCCCTTCGTTTGTCCATGTGTTCTCATTGTTCAATTCCCACCGATGAGTGAGAACATGCGGTGTTTGGTTTTTTATCCTTGTGATAGTTTGCTGAGAATGATGGATTCCAGCTTCATCCATGTCCCTACAAAGGACATGAACTCATCATTTTTTATGGCTGCATAGTATTCCATGGTGTATATGTGCCACATTTTCTTAATCCAGTCTATCATTGTCGGACATTTGGCTTGGTTCCAAGTCTTTACTATTGTGAATAGTGCTGCAGTAAACATACATGTGCATATGTCTTTATAGCAGCATGATTTATAACCCTTTGGGTATATACCCAGTAATGGGATGGTTGGGTCAAATGGCATTTCTAGTTCTAGATCCCTGAGGAATAGACACACTGACTTCCACAATGGTTGAACTAGTTTACAGTCCCACCAACAGTGTAAAAGTGTTCCTATTTCTCCACATCATCTCCAGCACCTGTTGTTTCCTGACTTTTTAGTGATCACCATTCTAACTGGTGTGAGATGGTATCTCGTTGTGGTTTTGATTTGCATTTCTTTGATGGCCAGTGATGATGAGCATTTTTTCATGTGTCTTTTGGCTGCATAAATGTCTTCCTTTGAGAAGTGTCTGTTCATATCCTTCACCCACTTTTTGATGGGGTTGTTTGTTTTTTTCTTGTAAATTTGTTTGAGTTATTTGTAGATTCTGGATATTAGCCCTTTGTCAGATGAGTAGACTGCAAAAATTTTCTCCCATTCTGTAGGTTGCCTGTTCACTCTGATGGTAGTTTCTTTTGCTGTGCAGAAGCTGTTTAGTTTAATGCGATCCCATTTGTCAATTTTGGCTTTTGTTGCCATTGCTTTTGTGGTTTTATCTACCTTTGGTCTTTGATGATGGTACAGATGGGGTTTTGGGGTGGGAGTGACAAGATTTTCCAGGTGCTGTCTGTCACCGCTTTCCTTGGCTAGGAAAGGGAATTCCCTGACCCCTTGCACTTCCTGGGTGAGGCGATTCCTCACCCTGCTTCGGCTCACGCTCAAGCTCGGTGCACTGCACCCACTGTCTGACAATCCCCAGTGAGATGAACCTGGTACCTCAGTTGCAAATGCAGAAATCATTCGTCTTCTGCGTCGCTCACACTGGGAGCTATAGACTGGAGTTGTTCCTATTTGGCCATCTTGACTCTACTCCCCTCCATTTATTTTTAAGTTGGTTTAGTAGTTTGTGTTTCTACAAATTTGTCCATTTCATCTAAGTATTCTAATTAGTTACCATACAGTTGTTCATAGTTTTCCCTCAAAATCATTTCTGGCCGGGCGCAGTGGCTTATGCCTGTAATCTCAGCACTTTGGGAGGCCAAGGCGGGTGGACCATGAGGTCAGGAGTTTGAGACCAGCCTGGCCAACATAGTGAAACCCCCATCTCTACTAAAAATACAAAAATTTGCCAGGCATGGTGGCACACACCTGTAGTCCCAGCTACTCAGGAGGCTGAGGCAGGAGAATTGCTTGAACCCAGGAGGCGGAGGTTGCAGAGAGCGGAGATCAGGCCACTGCACTCCAGCCCGGGCAATAGAGTGAGACTCTATCTCAAAAAAAAAAAAAAAAAAAAAAAAAAAGTCATTATTTCTGTAAGGCTAATAGTAATGTCACTCTTCCATTCCTGATTTTGGTAATTTGAGTCTTATTTCTTTTTTGTTTTGGTTATTTAACTAAAGGTTTATCAATTTTTTTCTGTTTTCTAGGCAGCTGGCTTTTGATGCACTGATTTTTTTCTATTATTTTTCACTGTCTACTTATCCACTTTTGCTCTGATCTTTATTATTTTCTGATTCTGCTTACTGTGGGTTTAGTTTGCTCCTGTTCTAGGTTTTTTTTCATTGTTAAATAAGCTACTGATTTAAAGATTTGTATAAATATATATATTATGCATATATATAGAGTTACATCTATTAGCTTCCATCTAATAACTATTTTTCTTACATTATAAGTTTTGGTATGTTGTATTTTCATTTTCACTTACCTCAAGATATTATCTAATTTGCTCATGATTTCTTCTTTGATCCATTAGTTCCGTAGAAGTGTATTGTTTAACTTCCACATGTTTGCGAATTTCCAAAATTTCTTTCTCTTTCTGGTTTCTCATTTAATTACGTTGGGCTTAGAGAGCATACTTTATATGATCGCAATTCTTTTTTTTTTTTTTTTAATTTTCAGGGATACATGTGCCAGTTTGTTGTATAGGTAAACTGATGTCACAGGGAGTGATTCCAATTCTTTAAATATATTAATGAATGTTTTAAGGCCTTATAACTATAATATTTCTAATTGTATAATGTGTAATACTTTCTTTTTTTTTTTTTTATTATACTTTAAGTTTTAGGGTACATGTGCACATTGTGCAGGTTAGTTACATATGTATACATGTGCCATGCTGGTGCGCTGCACCCACTAACTCGTCATCTAGCATTAGGTATATCTCCCAGTGCTATCCCTCCCCCCTCCCCCCTCCCCACCACAGTCCCCAGAGTATGATATTCCCCTTCCTGTGTCCATGTGATCTCATTGTTCAATTCCCACCTATGAGTGAGAATATGCGGTGTTTGGTTTTTTGTTCTTGCGATAGTTTACTGAGAATGATGGTTTCCAATTTCATCCATGTCCCTACAAAGGATATGAACTCATCATTTTTTATGGCTGCATAGTATTCCATGGTGTATATGTGCCACATTTTCTTAATCCAGTCTATCATTGTTGGACATTTGGGTTGGTTCCAAGTCTTTGCTATTGTGAATAATGCCGCAATAAACATACGTGTGCATGTGTCTTTATAGCAGCATGATTTATAGTTCTTTGGGTATATACCCAGTAATGGGATGGCTGGGTCAAATGGTACTTCTAGTTATAGATCCCTGAGGAATCGCCACACTGACTTCCACAATGGTTGAACTAGTTTACAGTCCCACCAACAGTGTAAAAGTGTTCCTATTTCTCCACATCCTCTCCAGCACCTGTTGTTTCCTGACTTTTTAATGATTTCCATTCTAACTGGTGTGAGATGATATCTCATAGTGGTTTTGATTTGCATTTCTCTGATGGCCAGTGATGATGAGCATTTTTTCATGTGTTTTTTGGCTGCATAAATGTCTTCTTTTGAGAAGTGCCTGTTCATGTCCTTCGCCCACTTTTTGATGGGGTTGTTTGTTTTTTTCTTGTAAATTTGTTTGAGTTCACTGTAGATTCTGGATATTAGCCCTTTGTCAGATGAGTAGGTTGCAAAAATTTTCTCCCATGTTGTAGGTTGCCTATTCACTCTGATGGTAGTTTCTTTTGCTGTGCAGAAGCTCTTCAGTTTAATTAGATCCCATTTGTCAATTTTGGCTTTTGTTGCCATTGCTTTTGGTGTTTTGGACATGAAGTCCTTGCCCACGCCTATGTCCTGAATGGTAATGCCTAGGTTTTCTTCTAGGGTTTTTATGGTTTTAGGTCTAACGTTTAAATCTTTAATCCATCTTGAATTGATTTTTGTATAAGGTGTAAGGAAGGGATCCAGTTTCAGCTTTCTACATATGGCTAGCCAGTTTTCCCAGCACCATTTATTAAATAGGGAATCCTTTCCCCATTGCTTGTTTTTCTCAGGTTTGTCAAAGATCAGATAGTTGTAGGTAAGCGGTGTTATTTCTGAGGGCTCCGTTCTGTTCCATTGATCTATATTTCTGTTTTGGTACCAGTACCATGCTGCTTTGGTTACTGTAGCCTTGGAGTATAGTTTGAAGTCAGGTAGTGTGATGCCTCCAGCTTTGTTCTTTTGGCTTAGGATTGACTTGGCGATGCGGGCTCTCTTTTGGTTCCATATGAACTTTAAAGTAGTTTTTTCCAATTCTGTGAAGAAAGTCATTGGAAGCTTGATGGGGATGGCATTGAATCTGTAAATTACCTTGGGCAGTATGGCCATTTTCACGATATTGATTCTTCCTACCCATGAGCAAGGAATGTTCTTCCATTTGTTTGTATCCTCTTTTATTTCCTTGAGCAGTGGTTTGTAGTTCTCCCTGAAGAGGTGCTTCACATCCCTTGTAAGTTGGATTCCTAGGTATTTTATTCTCTTTGAAGCAATTGTGAATGGGAGTTCACTCATGATTTGGCTCTCTGTTTGTCTGTTGTTGGTGTATAAGAATGCTTGTGATTTTTGTACATTGATTTTGTATCCTGAGACTTTGCTGAAGTTGCTTATCAGCTTAAGGAGATTTTGGGCTGAGACGATGGGGTTTTCTAGATAAACAATCATGTCGTCTGCAAACAGGGACAATTTGACTTCCTCTTTTCCTAATTGAATACCCTTTATTTCCTTCTCCTGCCTGATTGCCCTGGCCAGAACTTCCAACACTATGTTGAATAGGAGCGGTGAGAGAGGGCATCCCTGTCTTGTGCCAGTTTTCAAAGGGAATGCTTCCAGTTTTTGCCCATTCAGTATGATATTGGCTGTGGGTTTGTCATAGATAGCTCTTATTATTTTGAAATATGTCCCATCAATACCTAATTTATTGAGAGTTTTTAGCATGAAGGGTTGTTGAATTTTGTCAAAGGCTTTTTCTGCATCTATTGAGATAATCATGTGGTTTTTGTCTTTGGCTCTGTTTATATGCTGGATTACATTTATTGATTTGCGTATGTTGAACCAGCCTTGCATCCCAGGGATGAAGCCCACTTGATCATGGTGGATAAGCTTTTTGATGTGCTGCTGGATTTGGTTTGCCAGTATTTTATTGAGGATTTTTGCATCAATGTTCATCAAGGATATTGGTCTAAAATTCTCTTTTTTGGTTGTGTCTCTGCCAGGCTTTGGTATCAGAATGATGCTGGCCTCATAAAATGAGTTAGGGAGGATTCCCTCTTTTTCTATTGATTGGAATAGTTTCAGAAGGAATGGTACCAGTTCCTCCTTGTACCTCTGGTAGAATTCGGCTGTGAATCCATCTGGTCCTGGACTCTTTTTGGTTGGTAAACTATTGATTATTGCCACAATTTCAGCTCCTGTTATTGGTCTATTCAGAGATTCAACTTCTTCCTGGTTTAGTCTTGGGAGAGTGTAGGTGTCGAGGAATGTATCCATTTCTTCTAGATTTTCTAGTTTATTTGCGTAGAGGTGTTTGTAGTATTCTCTGATGGTAGTTTGTATTTCTGTGGGATCGGTGGTGATATCCCCTTTATCATTTTTTATTGCGTCTATTTGATTCTTCTCTCTTTTTTTCTTTATTAGTCTTGCTAGCGGTCTATCAATTTTGTTGATCCTTTCAAAAAACCAGCTCCTGGATTCATTAATTTTTTGAAGGGTTTTTTGTGTCTCTATTTCCTTCAGTTCTGCTCTGATTTTAGTTATTTCTTGCCTTCTGCTAACTTTTGAATGTGTTTGCTCTTGCTTTTCTAGTTCTTTTAATTGTGATGTTAGGGTGTCAATTTTAGATCTTTCCTGCTTTCTCTTGTGGGCATTTAGTGCTATAAATTTCCCTCTGCACACTGCTTTGAATGCGTCCCAGAGATTCTGGTATGTTGTGTCTTTGTTCTCGTTGGTTTCAAAGAACATCTTTATTTCTGCCTTCATTTCGTTATGTACCCAGCAGTCATTCAGGAGCAGGTTGTTCAGTTTCCATGTAGTTGAGCGGCTTTGAGTGAGATTCTTAATCCTGAGTTCTAGTTTGATTGCACTGTGGTCTGAGAGATAGTTTGTTATAATTTCTGTTCTTTTACATTTGCTGAGGAGAGCTTTACTTCCAACTATGTGGTCAATTTTGGAATAGGTGTGGTGTGGTGCTGAAAAAAATGTATATTCTGTTGATTTGGGGTGGAGAGTTCTGTAGATGTCTATTAGGTCCGCTTGGTGCAGAGCTGAGTTCAATTCCTGGGTATCCTTGTTGACTTTCTGTCTGGTTGATCTGTCTAATGTTGACAGTGGGGTGTTAAAGTCTCCCATTATTAATGTGTGGGAGTCTAAGTCTCTTTGTAGGTCACTCAGGACTTGCTTTATGAATCTGGGTGCTCCTGTATTGGGTGCATAAATATTTAGGATAGTTAGCTCCTCTTGTTGAATTGATCCCTTTACCATTATGTAATGGCCTTCTTTGTCTCTTTTGATCTTTGTTGGTTTAAAGTCTGTTTTATCAGAGACTAGGATTGCAACCCCTGCCTTTTTTTGTTTTCCATTTGCTTGGTAGATCTTCCTCCATCCTTTTATTTTGAGCCTATGTGTGTCTCTGCACGTGAGATGGGTTTCCTGAATACAGCACACTGATGGGTCTTGACTCTTTATCCAACTTGCCAGTCTGTGTCTTTTACTTGGAGAATTTAGTCCATTTACATTTAAAGTTAATAATGTTATGTGTGAATTTGATCCTGTCATTATGATGTTAGCTGGTGATTTTGCTCGTTAGTTGATGCAGTTTCTTCCTAGTCTTGATGGTCTTTACATTTTGGCATGATTTTGCAGTGGCTGGTACCGGTTGTTCCTTTCCATATTTAGCGCTTCCTTCAGGAGCTCTTTTAGGGCAGGCCTGGTGGTGACAAAATCGGTCAGCATTTGCTTGTCTGTAAAGTATTTTATTTCTCCTTCACTTATGAAGCTTAGTTTGGCTGGATATGAAATTCTGGGTTGAAAATTCTTTTCTTTAAGAATGTTGAATATTGGCCCCCACTCTCTTCTGGCTTGTAGGGTTTCTGCCGAGAGATCCGCTGTTAGTCTGATGGGCTTCCCTTTGAGGGTAACCCGACCTTTCTGTCTGGCTGCCCTTAACATTTTTTCCTTCATTTCAACTTTGGTGAATCTGACAATTATGTGTCTTGGAGTTGCTCTTCTCGAGGAGTATCTTTGTGGCGTTCTCTGTATTTCCTGAATCTGAACGTTGGCCTGCCTTGCTAGATTGGGGAAGTTCTCCTGGATAATATCCTGCAGAGTGTTTTCCAACTTGGTTTCATTCTCCGCATCACTTTCAGGTACACCAATCAGACGTAGATTTGGTCTTTTCACATAGTCCCATATTTCTTGGAGGCTTTGCTCATTTCTTTTTATTCTTTTTTCTCTAGGCTTCCCTTCTCGCTTCGTTTCATTCATTTCATCTTCCATTGCTGATACCCTTTCTTCCAGTTGATCGCATCGGCTCCTGAGGCTTCTGCATTCTTCACGTAGTTCTCGAGCCTTGGTTTTCAGCTCCATCAGCTCCTTTAAGCACTTCTCTGTATTGGTTATTCTAGTTATACATTCTTCTAAATTTTTTTCAAAGTTTTCAACTTCTTTGCCTTTGGTTTGAATGTCCTCCCGTAGCTCAGAGTAATTTGATCGTCTGAAGCCTTCTTCTGTCAGCTCGTCAAAATCATTCTCCATCCAGCTTTGTTCCATTGCTGGTGAGGAACTGCGTTCCTTTGGAGGAGGAGAGGCGCTCTGCATTTTAGAGTTTCCTGTTTTTCTGTTCTGTTTTCTCCCCATCTTTGTGGTTTTATCTACTTTTGGTCTTTGATGATGGTGATGTACAGATGGGTTTTCGGTGTGGATGTCCTTTCTGTTTGTTAGTTTTCCTTCTAACAGACAGGACCCTCAGCTGCAGGTCTGTTGGAATACCCTGCCCTGTGAGGTGTCAGTGTGCCCCTGCTGGGGGGTGCCTCCCAGTTAGGCTGCTCGGGGGTCAGGGGTTAGGGACCCACTTGAGGAGGCAGTCTGCCGTTCTCAGATCTCCAGCTGCGTGCTGGGAGAACCACTGCTCTCTTCAAAGCTGTCAGACAGGGACATTTAAGTCTGCAGAGGTTACTGCTGTCTTTTTGTTTGTCTGTGCCCTGACCCCAGAGGTGGAGCCTACAGAGGCAGGCAGGCCTCCTTGAGCTGTGGTGGGCTCCACCCAGTTCGAGCTTCCTGGCTGCTTTGTTTACCTAAGCAAGCCTGGGCAATGGCGGGCGCCCCTCCCCCAGCCTCGCTGCCGCCTTGCAGTTTGATCTCAGACTGCTGTGCTAGCAATCAGCGAGATTCCAAGGGCGTAGGACCCTCCGAGCCAGGTGTGGGATATAGTCTCGTGGTGCGCCTTTTTTTAAGCCGGTCTGAAACGCGCAATATTCGGGTGGGAGTGACCCGAGTTTTCCAGGTGCGTCCGTCACCCCTTTCTTTGACTCAGAAAGGGAACTCCCTGACCCCTTGCGCTTCCCAGGTGAGGCAATGCCTCGCCCTGCTTCGGCTCGCGCACGGTGCACGCACCCACTGGCCTGCGCCCACTGTCTGGCACTCCCTAGTGAGATGAACCCGGTACCTCAGATGGAAATGCAGAAATCACCCGTCTTCTGCGTCGCTCACGCTGGGAGCTGTAGACCGGAGCTGTTCCTATTCGGCCATCTTGGCTCCTCCCTCCAATGTGTAATACTTTCTAACAGGCTCCAAGCCTGGGCTTTGCTAAATGATTATAGCACTAAGGAAACAGTAGTACACTCCTACTTACATATGCATCAGAAAGCCTGTTCCCTTATTTCAGTTTTAAAAAATAATTTTAGGCTAATCATTTAAGGTCATTGTTGTCTTTGTTTCCTTGGTATTTATAGCCACTGTTTATATCAAAAATAATATAATAAATATTTTTACCTATGAGCTATAATATAGAAATCCACACATATCACACAGGCCATAGACACTTTCTCCTACTGTTCTAGAAGGAAAAGTGATATATTTATTTAATCATAATTAACAACAAAACTATTTAACACATAAACACAAAATATGTTGCCTAGAAGTCTGTTTACATCAATAACTTGTCTGTTACCACTACTGAGAATGAAGAACATATATATTAACTAATCAAACATAAATATTGACAAGAGGAGATGCGGGAGGGAAGGGCATATTTAGTGAGTGGGTCTTCTTCATGACCTTTGCCCTATACCTGCCCATATAATAATGAGGGATTGCTATAATAACAATACATTATTGGTTTTATTTTATGACTGATGATAAACACAGCTAGTGGAGCATTAAAAAAATACTACCTAATCTAAAATCACTATGCCTTTAAGGATAATTAACCAGACTTTATTGAACACCCAAGGTAATTGCCAAAGTGGAAATTAAACTTAAATTTCACACTCCTCATGTTCTCAGGGTGAGTTCTGGACAGCTTTCCCCTTACCTGAACATATATTTCTCCAGATAGCAAGCTTTCACTGAACTTTAATGCTGTTTTGCTTTCTTTTCTCAAGAGCACCTGCTATATTTATTTTGTTCAATCATGTAATTTCAAGGCACTTCTGCTGCCATTCCTCTAGGGATGCCATTATAAAAATGATAAAACCATCAAAGTCACACTAGCCAAAAGTATCAGCCCCCATTCATGCCTAGAGTGGGGCATGCGTTCATGGAAGCAGGGACATAATTGCAAGTCATAAACAATTGGCTGGGAAGTTAGTTGTCAAAACTTGATTCTGGATTAATTAAACAAGTGACCTTGGACAATTTCCTTAACTTTGGGGGCCTCGGTTTTCCCTAGCTTTAAAATAAAGGGCTTTGATGAAGTAATCACTGAAATTTATGTTTAAGGATTTTTTACATCACTAGAGTAAATGAAAGGTAAACAGATTTCACTGTTTATTTCTGCCCTAAAAGGGACATGCCTTCTCCTAGGAATCCGTGGGATCTGGAGTCTTCATTTGTTGATTTAGTTGATTTTTTTTTTTTTTTTTTTGCTTCTTTGCTTTGCTTTGTTTTGTTTGAGTTAAGTGAGTAGCAAAAAGAAACCAAAAAACAAAGCAAATACCCCAATGTTTAGAAGAAGCAGAGCTAAATTCTTACTGAAGAGCTTGTGCACAGCAAAAGAAACTATCATCAGAGTGAACAACCTACAGAATTGGAGACAATTTTTGCAATCTAACCATCTGAGAAAGGGCTAATATCCTGAATCTACAAGGAACTTAAATTTACAAGAAAAAAAACCAACCCCATCAAAAAGTAGGCAAAGGATATGAACAGACACTTCTCAAAAGAAGATGTTTATGCAGCCAACAAACATATGAAAAAAAGCTCATCATCACTAGTCATTAGAGAAATGCAAATCAAAACCACAATGAGATATCATCTCACGCCAGTTAGAATGGCGATCATTAAAATGTCAGGAAACAACAGATGCTAAAGGGGATGTAGAGAAATAGGAATGCTTTTACACTGTTGATGTGAGTGTAAATTAGTTCAACTATTGTGGAAGACAGTATGGCAATTCCTCAAGGATCTAGATCCAGAAATACCATTTGATCCAGCAGTCCCATTACTGGGTATATACCCAAAGATTATAAATCATTCTACTATAAAGACACATGCACACGTATGTTTATTGCAGCAATATTCACAATAGCAAAAACCTGGAACCAACCCAAATGCCCATTAATGTTAAACTGGATAAAAAAATGTGGTACATATACACCATGGAATACTATGCAGCCATAAAAAAGGATGAGTTCATGTCCTTTGCAGGGACATGGGTGAAACTGGAAACCATCCTTCTCAGCAAATTGACACAGGAACAGAAAACCAAACACCACATGTTCTCACTCATACATGGGAGTTGAACAATGAGAACACATGGACACAGGGAGGGGAACATCACACAGGGCCTGTCGGGGGGTGGGGAGCTAGGGGAGGGATAGCATTAGAAGAAATACCTAATGTAGATGATGGGTTGATAGGTGCAGCAAACCACCATGGCATGTGTATACCTATGTAACAAACCTGCACGTTCTGCACATGTATCCCAGAACTTAACGTATAATAATAATTTTTAAAAAGGTAATGAGGAAGAGTAGACCAAGATCTCTGTGAATTTTAACTTAAATGTCTCATGAATTTATCTAGAGGCATTCCAATCCGGCAGGGCCTTGTGGAACTGCAATGGTAATAGCTTAGCAGGAGCATCCAGAATGCATTTGCTGGCTGGGTGCGGTGGTTCATGCCTGTAATCCCAGCATTTTTGGGGGAGCAAGGTAGGCGGTCAGGAGTTCGAGACCAGCTTGGCCAACATGGTGAAACCCCACCTCTACTAAAAATACAAAAATTAGTTGGCCATGGTGGCAAGCACCTGTAATCCCAGCTACTTGGTAGGCTGAGGCAGGAGAATCTCTTGAACCTGGGAGGCAGATGTTGCAGTGAGCCAAGATCACACCATTGCACTCCAGCCTAGGCAACAGAGCGAGACTCAGTCTCAAAACAAAACAAAACAAAACAAAACAAAACACCAACAAAACAGAATGCATCTGCTGCTGGTGTGGATCTTCGGCAGTCAAGCTCTACAGTGAAGCTACTGAGATGAGTCCACTTCCTCCACATGTGATAAGACCTTAATCCACGCAGAAGCCTTCACTTCGAGATGGAGAGTTTGCTTAGATGGGAAAACTATCCCAAGTTCCAGCTCTGATTGTTTACTTTTCAACAACATAATTTTCTTGAGTCTTACCTTTGTAAAATAGCTGTGCTTTATGTTTTCTTCTCAATTCTTGTGTGAAATTATTTTTTATTGTCTTAATAAAATACAAACAACAAAAGACCCCTGGATTGTTGAGAGAGCCATATCATATAAAGTTAAGTGGGTGCTAGCAATGGTCCTTTGAACTCAGACAATTTAGTTGAGATAAATAATCCATCTGAAGACAAGCAAACATGTTTCCTTCCATCCTTTCTGGACCCCTTGATTTCTAGGCACTTCTCTGCTGGTCTGGGGTTGGATTCTTCATCTGTGAAGTGATGCTTCTAGAGTTCTCTATGTGTTTCCAAAGCAAGAAGAAATGATGTCTCCAGTACAGTCTTTCAAGAGCTATGGCTTTATCCAACACATATGTTGATCTCAATTATGAGTCCATGGGGAGGAAGCATTCAGGAGGCTGATGACTTGAGATGAGGGGAAATGTGCCATTACCAGGATTGGTGAAGATGTGGCTGTTGACTTCACCTGGGAGGAGTGGCAGGACCTGGATGACACTCAGAAGATCCTGTACAGGGACATAATGCTGGAGACCTGCTGGTATCCTTGGGACATTGCATGGTGAAACCTGAGGCACTTTTTATTTGGAACAAGGAGCAGAGCCATAAGTGGTAGAAACAATGCCTGATATGGTTTGGCTGTGTCCCCACCCCTAATCTCACCTTGAGTTGTAATCCCCATAATCTCATTATCCCCATGTGTCAAGGGAGAGACCAGTTGGAGGTAATTGAATCATGGGGGTGGTTTTTCCCATGCTGTTCTTGTGATAGTAAGTGAGAGCTCACAAGATCTGATGGTTTTATAAGTGTTTGGCAAGTTCTTCCTTTGGTCATTCTCTCTCCTGCTTGTAAGGAAGGAATCTGCACCCCTTCACCTTCCACCATGATTGTAAGTTTCCTGATGCCTTCCCAGCCATGTAGAACTATGAGCCAATTAAACCTGTTTTCTTTGTAAATTACCTAGTCTCAGGTATTTCCTTATAGCAATTTGACAACAGACTAATACACTGCCAAATCCAAGTCTCCCAGCTATCCACCAAGTTGATGACCTAATTAAGAGGAGCCAAGAAAGTCACAGCAGACATTTGTGGCAAATTGCAATCACACACCCACATATCAAGTAAGGAGAAAGTTGAATTATAAAAGGAAACGTATAATTTTAGCACAAACTATATCTTAAATCTGAATGTAAATAATGGAAACAGTTTGGTAATGAGGCATGAGGAGTTAACTGTACATCAGAACATGCTTTGCCTTAGTGATCCTGATGCAATGGAGTCTTGAGAGAATCTAGATGCCTGTAATTTAACTGTGAAATGTATCAGAAATCATGAGCATTTCAGACAGCATCATAAAATTCAAGCTGACAGCAATATTTTGAATACAGTAGACATTGCTTTAACATGCAGGCAATATTATGGACACATGATCATAGTCATATGGGAGAGACCTCCTGTGGGTATAAAGAATATGGAAAATCTTGTGATCAGTCAGCTCTCATGTCCCAAGAGATAAGTAAGTAGCAAAACTTTTCAGGAGAAATCAAGACTCAGCTCATTTCAGAGAATACACATGGGAGAAAATCATATGTGTGTAAAGAATGTGTGAAAACCTTTCAACTCAAGTCAAATCTCAGAAAATATCAGGATATTCACACAATCGAAAAATTCTATGAATGTAATGAGTGTGGGAAAACCTCCTGTTTGAAGGCAGTCCCCACTAGACATAAGATAACTCTCAGGGGAAAAACCTTATGAATGTAGTGAATATGGAAAAGCTTTTCACTGGAAGTCTCACCTCAGGTTGCATCCACTCATCAACACAGGGGAAATATCCTATAAATGTCATGAATGTCAAAAAAATTTTTCACTGGAGTGCAAACCTCAGGAAGCCTCAGGGTATTCACAGGGGAAAAATCTTATGAATGTAAGGAATGTGGGAAAACCTCCTGTGAGAAGAGAGGCCTCGCCACACTTCAGAGAACTCACAGACGCAATAAACCTTATGAATGAGATGGATGTGAAGGCTGGACGCCAAGCCTCAGGAATCCTCATGGCATCCAAACTTGGAAAAACCCTATGAATGTCATGAATGTTGGAAAATCTTTTGGCCAGAAGTCACACCTCAGCAGACATCAGAGAACTCTCACTGGGGAGTAAAAACCTATGAACATCGTGAGTATTGGAGAACACTGTGAACTGGTTACTCATCACTAGACACAGAAAACTCACAAGTGGAAACCCTTATGAATGTAATAAACATGGAAAAGCCTTTTGCCAGACATTATGACTTAGCAGGCATTAGAGAAGTTAACACAGGGGTGCAATAATGTATGTCAGATCCTGACTGTTCTCCGAAAATTATTCTCTATGCTTCAGGACACACACTTTGCATTTCTCAGTCTCCTATTTTTGTGGTATGGTTAGTACCATGCAAAACTGAGATTTTTATAGGGAATATGGTCAGAAATGATGAACATTATTTAGAGCCTTGGCAACAAATACCGTTTCTGTGGTCCTCCACAATTGCTTATGCCTTGTGGGGATGAAGTTCAGATGACCCCAAAGTTGACCTTGGGAGCCACTAGTGGTAACTGATCACTAAGATTTAAGAAAGAAGAAATGTATTGAAGAGAGGAGAGGTCTTCCCACCTCTACTCCCAAGAACTTTCCCTTTGTACCTTACATAAGTGAGAGAATACATACCTAATCTTTTGAAGCATTGGATGTGTGATCTGTTTTGGTTACAACACAAACAGCCCACTGCAGCTAATTCACTTTCAGAGCTTCCTGAGAGAAGTTGACAGTCCTTGTATTTAACAAAATTCACATAGGAAAGAATCTTGTGTTGTTGCTTTTAACAGCAAGTTAGTTTATTAAAAAACAAAACAGAAGAATACTGCAGCACATTGGAAATGCCAGATCAGGCAGGCCATCTTATTGATCACTGAGAATAAAGTAAATCTTTATAAATATCAAAAAGAAAAACAAAAATTAGGCAAATAAAAGATTGTATAGAGGCATTCTTTTTAAATATGATTTTGTTTCATTATCTATATAATAAATATAAGTAAAACCACTTCAATTCAGTTAAACTCAACACACATTAATCAATAGATGCTTATTCAGAAACATTAGATAAAGTAATCCCAATTTGTATAATTCTAAGATCATGTGCACATGTACCCTAAAACTTAAAGTATAATAATAAAAAAATAAATTAAAAAAAAGAAAAATAAAATAAATAAATAAATAAATAAATGTTAAAGCAGAGATTAGAAGAAATGGCTCTGGTATTAGGCTTCCTTAGCTAAAATTCAGGGTCTTTCACTAACTACTTGTGTTCTTAGGGAATTTACATAAGCCCTCTGATCCTCAGTTTTCCCACTTGCAAAATGGGCTGATAATAGTACTACTTCACCATGTGGACAGGAAGACTAGATGAACTAACATAAAGTGTTTCAACACTGCACGGCACACTCAATAAATGTCAGAAAATATTATTCATCCTTTTATCCCCTGTAAGGCATCCCTAAATTATTTTCCCATCATAAAGCTTTCAACAGAATTTGTTGTATTGAATGAAATTCAGCTGAAAATAAACTAACTTCTTTATAATGTGAATTCCCTAACTTACATCATATAAAATTTCATATTTTGAATATCATGTTCTTTAAAAATCAACAATGCCAACATAGCATTTCATGATGAAGGGTGGTTAATGATGTTTAGATTGCTAACTCTCAAAATGTGAATGTCACTGGAAAGATGATTAGTAAAACATTATACTAGAATACACTTTCTATTTTTGAAAATACGTTTTTAAAATTTTATTTTTCTGCTTCATATTGCTACCTTCACACTGTAAATACCACAGGTGTTCATTAAGAATGCAATGGTAACACTCCAATCAAATTAATATTAACTGAGTTGCCACTGAGTGACGAAAATATGCTATGTAAATACTGATCTGTCTCCTCAGGGTACTTTACTGAGAATGACCAACAGGTAACTGAGGAAAAATGCTTGGAGAGTTTTTGACATAGAGTGGAATCTGACTGAAAGAGCTGATGCCCAACTTAGAAAAATTTCACCTGATGATATGCAAATAACTAGAAAATGAGTCTCGTCTTTGACATCATTCTGCAATCCAGAACAAAGTTGGTATAGGAATTTGGTAATTCAAAAGTCCAAAACTTCTTACCCGGAATAGTGATTTACTTAAGGTCTATATTTGTAATAGCAATGAAAGCGCCGCCACAGAAATTTTTAGGGAAAGTTTCAAGATAATATCTTGTTTGTCATCACAGTTGTGTTGTCTTTCCCAACTACAGGGGAAATTTCTATGGTGCCAGGACAAAAAGGTATAATCTCCCGGTACAGCCAATCATTACCCTTCTTTTCTCCATTTATAAAAGTAAACAAAATACAGACTACAGCCAGATGCCTGATTGATCATATACTGAACCAGCTCTTCTTATGAGTCTCAGTTGGCCAATCATAAAAATATCTGTGGAGAAATTAAACATGTAATGAGATTAATTTCCAATGGGATAACTTTGGACATGTATAGCAATTATATATTAGAGTTTTTGAATCACTTATCTCCTACATTTACATCCACTCTTTGGGCAAGTTACACTTTTAGCATTCAACATTTTGCATCTGTAAAGTGGAGTTTTAGACATAAAGTACAGGCAATTTTTGCTGAAACATATACTGATGGTCATCTAACTCCCTCTCATTTCTAAATTGAGATACAAGACCAGAGAAATCAGAAAATCTTAGAATGGCTGTACAGTGAGTTATCAGTGGAACAGGTACTGGAATACAAATGTTCTGAATAGAAATTCAATAAGCTTTTTCTGCTGCTAAAAGCTTATATGATCTCCATAGTTACCTTCAGGTCTAAAATTTGCAGAAACTACTTCAACTCTGTCTCCCTGGAGAATCATATTTTAGGCTTTGAGACAGAGTTTAAAGGTCAGGTTCTCACTGTAACTTTCCCCAGCACATTGAAGCATTGATAGTAGATTCCTTCTCTCTGGTTCCATAGTATTTGATTCTTATCTCTATCATAGCATTTATCTTATCACATTTCAATTATTTATATATTGGTCTATCTATCCAGATGCACCTGGAGTGGTTTTGCTGCCTAAGTTCCAGGGGCCTTTTTCAGTACCTGACTTGGTTGTTGGTGCTCATAAATATTTTCTAAATTAGTAAATAAATAAAGTTCTCATCTGGGCTCCCAGCTTTTCTTGCCATGCCACAAAACTTGCCTAAGAACTTGTGACACAAGTCAAATTCATATACTCAATAATTTCATAATGAGACACTTTATACTTTTGTAACAACTTTTACAATGAAGGAATACTAGGCAGTTGATCTTTTTTTTTTTTTTTTTTTTTTGAAATGGAGTCTGGCTCTGTCACCCAGGCTGAAGTGCAGTGGCACTATCTCTGCTCACTGCAAGCTCCACCTCCTGGGTTCACACCGTTCTCCTGCCTCAGCCTCCCAAGTAGCTGAGACTACAGTCGCCTGCCACCATACCCGGCTAATTTTTTGTATTTTTTAGTAGAGATGGGGTTTCACCGTGTTAGCCAAGATGGTCTCGATCTCCTGAACTGGTGATCCACCCGCCTCGGCCTCCCAAAGTGCTGGGATTACAGGCATGAGCCATGGTGCCCGGCCAGTTCATCTTTTTATGATGCATAATGACCTGCTGTGTGTTTTAAAGAAACTTGATCTACCATTACTTTTACCCAACACTTTCCATTTCTGGAGAATTTTCACATTCATTGTCTTACATGATCTTCACAGCAACCCTGTAATGTAGGTGGGTACAGATATTATTTTCACCTTCTCAAAGAAGACTTCAAAAAACTCAGATAATTGAAAGACTACCATTTTGAAATGAGGTCTTCTGACTCCAGATTTAGTTCATGTTCCATTCTAACATGGTGCTCTTTTTAAACATTTGAACTCTCCAGAAAGAAAAATCCACAAATAAATCTGTGTTCTAAATTAGCCAAGGCTCTTTGAGTTGCAAATGGTAGACCCAGATCAACCTGTCTTAAGTAAAATAAAGAATGCATTGTATCACAAAAAAAGTAGCTAGAGAAATACCTTCAGGCACACTTAGTTACAGCGAATCGTACTAAACAACCAGAAATCATACTGTTGTTTTTTTATGTTTGGATCTACTCTTCTCTGGGTTGATTTTAATCTCCAGCAGTATATGTCCCTTAAATTTGCAAAATGACTGTGAACAGCTACAGAGAGTCATTACAAATTTGCAACTCAAAGAGAGCAGTTGAGCAAATATCTACAACCTGTCCTTCAGTGACCCAACAGGAGCCTTGTGTTCAACACTCACCAGTAAATGCAGTTATAAGAATGAAATCCTTAGATTGATGAGAACTGGATGAGGGACTGATTCCCGAAGACTACACTGACATCAAACCCAACAGAATGGCCCAGAAAAAGAGTGGAGGAGTGCTTCCCCAACAATCTTCAGAAGTTATCAAATTGAACCCTGCTTAGTTTATTTGATACTTCCTTTTGATGCATAGTTTATTCCAATAAGTGTTTAGAAGTAATGGGTTTAGTAACTTGAGTATGAAGTCAAAAAAATAGCCTTGTTCAAACAGGAAATAAGAGCAAACCTATCTTACCTATTTTCTGCACTAATAAAAAAAAATTCCATACTGGCTAAGAGATTGCAGCTGTACACAAGATGAGCGGACTCCCTTCATCCTGGTGCATCCTCAGCAGAACTGTTGGCTGCGTTGTACAGCATCTGTTAATTTTAGCTATAAAGAAGGTGGAGAGAACAAAGCTGGGTTTTCAGATCACCACAAGAGCTATAACATAATCACCATTTATTATATCTTTATTACTTTGTATGAATAAATAATGTCCCTCAATAGAAAAGTCCTTCTTTCACTTAAAAAGTGAAGCAAGTGGATTAGATATCAATAGAGAATGAATATGAAAATTCTTTCCTGCCTTTCAACTTACTTTTCAAGAGAATGATATAATTTCATAAGTAGGAGGGATTGTGAGAAATTTGCCAAAGGTGGAATATTATCTTGACCTTTTGTTAATCAGTACCAAGGCTGAGGTTGAATATATATATTCTACTTTAAATATATTTTGATGGTAATTTCTCCCTAAATATGATGGGATTGTTATTTAAGTAAATCTTTCTAGAAAATCAGTTTGGAGGTTTGGAGGAAAAAATGTATTAAAAAAAAAAAAAGAAAGAGACCAAACTAAAGATTTTGTCATTTAAGAGTCACACAGATCTGGGTCATTAATTCATTCATTTAAAAGAAATTTATCAGCATCTACTCTATACCAGGAAATGTTCTAGGTACTGGGAATGCAGCAGAGAAAATAACAGACAAGCTCCCTGCCCTCATGTAACTTATAGTTCAGTACAGGGTTTGGAAAACTATTTCTGTAAAGATCCACATAGTAAATAATTTTGACTATGCAGGCCAGACTATCTCTATTGCAACTGTTCAACTGTGTCATTGCAATGCTGAAAGCAGCCAGTAATTATCCATAAACAAATTGGGGTGGTTGCATTCAAACAAAACTTTATTTAAAAGAACAAGTGACAGGTGGTATGTGGCCTAATGGTTATAGTTTGCCTACCCTTAGTCTAGCAGGCTGCTGCTTGAGGCTTTCCCACATAACTAGTTGTAGGGCCTGGGTCATGTTACTTTTTCTTCCAAATTTGTTTTTGCATCTTTAAATGTTAGTAGTAGTAACTACTTCACATAGGCATTTAAAGAATAAATGGGCCGGGCCCGGTGGCTCATGCCTGTAATCCCAGCACTTTGGAAGGCCAAGACAGGTGGATCATGATGTCAGGAGTTCAAGACCAGCCTGGCCAATGTGGTGAAACCCCGTCTCTGCTAAAAATACAAAAAGTAGCCAGGTGTAGTGGTACACGCTTGTAATCCCAGCTACTTGGGAGGCTGAGGCAGAAGAATTGCTTGAGCCTGGGAGGTGGGGGTTTCAGTGAGCCGAGATTGCACCACTGCACTCCAGCCTGGGCGACAGAATAGGACTCCGTCTCAAAAAAAAAAAATAAATGGATTAATTTGTTCAAGAGGCCCTATTACTCGTAATAGGAACTTAGTAAATATCATTTAATTCTGAGCCTAATTCTCTCACTTTATAAATAAGGAGACCAGTAAACTAGAAAATCCCACAGCACATACATTCTGAGCTTCCTAACTACTTTGTTATTTCTAGTTTCCTTGCCCCTGACCATTCCATCAGTAAAAAAGTAGCAACTTATAGGCCAGGCCCAGTGGCTCACGCCTCTAATCCCAGCACTTTGGTAGGCCAAGGTGGGTGGATCACAAGGTCAGGAGATCAAGACCATCCTGGGTAACATGGTGAAACCCGTCTCTACTAAAAATACAAAAAAAAAAAAAAAAATTAGCTGGGGGTGGTGGCAGGTGCCTGTAGACCCAGCTACTAGGGAGGCTGAGGCAGGAGAATGGCGTGAACCCGGGAGGCGGAGGTTGCAGTGAGCCGAGATCATGCCACTGCACTCCAGCCTGGGCGACAGAGTGAGACTCTGTCTCAAAAAAAAAAGTAGCAATTTATAAATTAACCCTGTAGATTTGAAAAACTAGTATTATTTTGATCCCAGTTTTATTTCCAAGGCATACAGATAAAAAGTACTTAAGAATAGATATTGACATTATTAACATGACCTTGGCAAAAATAAAATAACAAAAGTGAGATACTTATTTTTAATTTGATAAATTATGAGTAGGCAATTTCAGAATATCCCCCAATCAGGCAAGAAATATATGCATTTATGATGGGCCCAAATTCATCTCTCATTAACATACTGTGTAGCACACAAAGAATATATAAAATGTTTTTCTTCTCTTCCAGAGTCCTTTAATGTAGTCAGATAGATAAAATATCTGTTTATTCAATATGTTTACTGAGTGTCCACTATTAGCCAGACTTTGTTCTAGACATTGGGGACACAAAGTGCTTAAAAAGACAAATGTCCCTGCCCTCCTGGAGGCTAAATTCTAGTAGAGGGATACAGACAACAAATAGAACATACGAGTAAATTTAGAGTATGAATTTGGAGACCAATCAAGGTGATAAAATAATTTGGGGGATGACAGTTATAGTTTTTTGTTATTGTTTTGGTTTTGGTTTTAGTTTTAGTTTGTTTATGTTTTTGTTTTTGTTTTTTAAGGACAGTCAAGGAAGGACTTACTGAAAAGGTGAAGTGAGAAAATGTTTGCAGAAGATGAGAAAGTGAGCTACAGGGAAAACTAGGGGAAGAATATATCAGGCAAAGCAAACATAAAGTGCAAGGGCCCACAGTGGGACCAGACCATGCCTAGTGGTGAAAAACAGTAGGTCGCTGCATTGAGATCACAGTGTGCTGACAGGAGAGTTGCCAGAGGTAAGGTCAACATTCAGTGAGGCCTGGTGAGCACGGGACATGAAGGTCACTTCAAGGGCATTGCCTTATACTTCTAATGAAATAGTCATGGCCTGGCTGAGCACGGTGGCTCAAGTCTGTAATCCCAGCACTTTGGGTGGCTGATGGATCACGCGGTCAAGAGATCGAGACCATCCTGGCCAACATGGGGAAACCCCATCTCTACTAAAAATACAAAAATTAGTCAGGCGTGGTGGCATGTGCCTGTAGTCCCAGCTACTCGGGAGGCTGAGGCAGGAGAATTGTTCGAACCTGGAAGGCAGAGTTTGCAGTAAGCCGAGATCGTGCCACTGCACTCCAGCCTGGCAACAGAGCAAGACTCCATCTGAAACCAAAAAAAGAAAAGGAAAAAGAAAGTCACAGCCGGGAACGGTGGCTCACACCTGTAATCCCAGCAATTTGGGAGGTTGAGGCGTGTGGATCACCAGAGGTCAGGAGTTCAAGACCAGCCTGGTCAACATGGAGAAACCGAGTCTCTACTAAAAATACAAAAATTAGCCAGATGTGGTGGCATGCACCTGTAATCCCAGCTACCCAGGAGGCTGAGGCAGGAAAATCGCTGGAACATGGGGGGCAGAGGCTACAGTGAGCCGAGATTGTGCCACTATACTCCAGCCTGGGTGACAGAGCAAGACTCCATCTCCAAAAAAAAAAAAGAAAAAAAGAAAGTCATTGGAAAGTTTTAAGCAGAGGAAAGACAGGCTCTGACTTACATATTACAAGGATAACCATGGATTCTCTGAGGAAAACAGACTGTAGGGAGTTGGGACAGAGTAGTGCAGTCTGCAATTACAATGTGTATATGTGAAACAATGATGCAGGTTGACCTAATCCTTATCTTGGGCCACTTAATATAGTGAGAAAAAAGGAAAGATCCTTAGATAATAAGCACTCACTCATAGTTCTCGCTTCCATTATTAATTAGGAGAACATGATTCGCTCTGGCTTCCAGAAATCAAAAAGAACTATCAGAAAAGTTAAAGCCCACAAAAAATATAATAAAAAAGAATAACAATGCTTTTAATCCCTAGCAGCTGCTCACCCCTGCCTGGTCCAGAGCGAAAGTGGACCATCCTCCCCTGAGCTCGAACTACTGATCCCAAACCACCTCTGGCCTCAGAGGTCTGAGCCATTTTTCTCTTCCTTTACATCTCTAACAGCCTCTCAGTCAGGCTTTCGATCAGTAAGCAACCAGAGGTCTCCAGCCTCAGTTGGGAACTCCAGCTGTAGTTGAAGTCCTCAATGGAGCAGCTGCTGACAGTGCTGTTCTTCACCATGCTGGGGTCTAGCACTCTGAAATCCCTGCTGCCATTCTCTCCAGCTCAGCTGGTGTGTTACGTTTCGGGCCGCTTCTGGCAGATGGCATCTCAGCCTCTTCCCATTCAAGCCTGGAAGGCTCATTTCAGGCATACATTCAGTCTGTAATAGCTCTATTGAGTCTTGGAGCATTTGAGTTAGTGCTTTCTCTCTTGGGTGCACACACCAGGCTCTTCAAGCAGGACAGGAGAGAGGCTGGTTTGACAGATTCTGTTCAACTAACCCTTGCCAACTTTGTATGACTAGACTGGAGCATTTTCTAGGAAATGTATTTCTCCTGGCCAGGAAATTTGCCTTTATTACTCAAGTCACACTCCTACTTCCCTAGAGTGACACTTTTTGGGGGCAGGAGTTATGTTGCATGTGCCTTTGAATCTCTATTGTCCATAATCACGCTGTCATTAAAAGTGAAATGAGTTAATGAATGAATGCCTCAAACTACCTAAACAGCCCTCTCTGGGGCTTCCCAAAGCTTTCTGTTTATATTTAATTATTATAATTGTTAGTCTTCTGAAAAAAAGAGCATAGCTAATTTTTGTTCATGTTAGTAATGCAAGCTAGACTATAGCAACCATTTATTTTGGAGAGACCAATACATAAAGTGTGGATGTGATTATGACCTACAGATATTCCACAGTTGTAATGGAAAGGTAAGATTTTATTTAAGTAGTAGGGCTTGAACAAGAAAATTAAAGAAGGATAGGACTTAATTAAGTAGAGGAAAAAATGTTTCAGGTAGAACAAAAGGAGCAAATTATCAGTATGAGGATGGGCTTGGAATATTAAGGGTAACAAGAGCAGGGAAGAGTTGCAGCTCGCTCAGAGGAGCACAGAAAGATAAGAATAAATAAGCAAGGCGAAGCCAAATATTCATGGATGTTTTTTCCATCCTCCCCCTTCTCAGTCACCTCATTCCCCTATAGGATCCCAGCATTAACTGGTATGAGCTAAAACAACACTGGGGTTAATAGTTGCATATTGTTTTGCATATAAATATTATAATTTATGATATTTTTATCTGTTCTCATTATGTCTGCCCCTCCAATCTGTTTTTCCACTAAGCAGCCGGGATGATCTTTGTAAATTTTATGTCAGAGCCTGTGCCTTCTCTACTCAGAATTCCCTAATCCCTTCCAGTTTTATTTGAAGTAGAGGCCAAAGTCCTCACCATTGCTCTTCTGGTGAAGATTTGGACTTTACCCTACCAGCAATGGAGAGCCAATGGAAAAGATTTGAACTGAGGAATATCTAATAAATCAATGCAGGTGGAGAAATATGGATAATCCTCCCATCACTCCTCCCCACCTTTTCTTCAGAGCTCTCTTAAAAACCATCAATAGCAATTCAAAAAGTTTTACCTGTCTATTTGTGAAACAGGTAAAATTAACATCTCAAGACTCAGGAGTTTGATCAAGTGTTTGGCGCTATAAGACTTTAAATGGTTGGGCACAGGGTAATGTCTGCCTCGGCACTGACTCTGCAAGTGGAATCAAGGCAGCCACAGTGTGAGGAGCATATGCTGCTGGTTGGCTGCCTGGTTACCCTGACTGGGTCCATTAATATAAAGCATAAACAAAGCCTGGTTGAATGGAGCTGGCCATTTTGTTGCAACATATGGTGGTGGTGTCCCAGATATTTTTATCCTACTCCCACCCAGATGTTTAGCTTTCCTGACACTCAGTTTTATCTGGCAGGCAAGGTGGTAAAGAATGCCCTTGTGATTTGGGGGAAAAGTATGTTGATTTTTTTCAGCATGTTGCAAAAAAATAGGTTAGTGGTCAACTAATAAAGCTCCTAAGGCCTTTTAAAAATATTGTTACATTTTTAAATAAACCAGTCAATCTCTATTCATCATTCTCTCTTTCTCTTTTATATTCCCTTCTTGAAATCCTTAAAACTCAGGCAAAATAAAACATTTATTTTCTTACAATGGTACACTTAAACCAAATATGATACTTTAGCCACAATTGTTCAGATGGTTTGCTTATTTTTTCTCTTAAGTGCCACACTGCTGGCTATAGAGTTCTATTGTGTTCAACAGTAATTCTGAAGAACAACTGTGCATGGAGCCTGCAGATATAGCAGAAAAGATAAGTGTAGGTCTGGCATTTTTTCCCCACCTGATTGAGTTATTAGGATTGTGTTGAAAATCATGGGCTATCGTTGCTCCAAAGATCCCCACGGAGTTTTTGTTCTGATTTTTAGTCTTCCCGAAAGACTGTCCAGGCCTTTCCACTTGCTAAATAATGAGCAGTCGTGTGTCTTGCCGCTTTTGGAGCCCTCCAAGGAAATTAAGAGATGCCCTGGATTTGGCTATTTTTGCCTCATTGGCAAGGTTAGCAGTTATCATTCTCTACCAGATGAAGAATACAGCTCGCCCTCCCATAACACCCTGTGAAAGCTCTAGTGTAGGTGAGAAATAAGCAAACGTCAAATAGGAAACGGCAGTGCTGAGTGTAATAATAACATATATTGTGTCTGGCTGGAATATTTCATCCCAAGATTTTTAGGTGCATTGCCAATATTCTAGCCGCTAACCCTAAATGGCAAGTATTATTATCAACATTTTGTAGATGGGGGACCATGAGAGTGCTAGGCAAGACAGAACCCAAACAAATAATATCATAGTTGAAAGATCTGCTAAATTCTCAACTAAACTGCCAGATAAGGAAATTTTAAAAATAAGAAAGGAAGAAAAAATAGTTGTTTAAACCTCTATTTTTATTGAGCCTGAACACAATCTTCCCATTAGGGTTATTTAACCTTTAGGATTGTCTAATCAAGCATTCGTTCAAGTTTTCTGAAAATTTCTCAGTCCTCATACTCTTTGGGAACAACTGGAAATTTCACAAAGCCAGTCCTTCCTTCCTACTTTAAATGCTTTCTTCTCCTCATTTGCAGGACCCCTCACTCTTCTGGTTTCTCACCAGTAGATCCTCATAAACCTCATCTTCCCAAACTTTAAGTCCTTGGACTACTTCCTTTTACACATATATCCTCTGTGGGCAACATTATAAATGTCATCGACTTACATATTATAAAACTACACATATATGTAAGAATATATGCGCATGCACGTGTTCTCTCTCCTGCAGTATATCTGCTGCTGAGAGGCAAAACTTCGTCAGGGAGCTTGTCACTCTGAATTCATCTTCAGAGTTAGCAACTATCTAATTTTTTTTCCTTTCAGTTTCCTCTATCTCTCTCTTCTCAACCCACCTCATTTTATAGGAAATCAAAAAGTTAAGATTTATGAACTACAGGCTCTGAAATACTCTCCTTGGCACTTCCATTCTCCTTCCAAACAATCTTCCCACCTCATCCCATATATTATATCAGTAACTCATGAGTTAAAATACCTTTTTGTGTCTCAATTTCTGAAGTATGATATCCAAGCAATGTTTCCTATGGCTGTGTTATTTATAATATGTAAAATATTATATGATGATATATACAAAACATAATATAGAATAGTTGAAAATAATGTAATGTCAAGAGAGATTGTATCCACAATCCAGCTTTTAAATACAGTTATTGAATTATAGTTAACTTTATAACCTAAATGCTATTTGCATAGTAGGTGAAAAAGAAAGTCACAAAAATATATGTACAACATAATCCTATGTGTGAGTGTGTCTGCTGTGTGTAAGTGTGTGTATTTGGAGATATATGTAGTTTAGTAAGTTAAATAATCAACTCTGCATTATGACTTTTATTCATTATGCTTTCCTTAATTTTCTACAAGGAATATTTATTATTTGTTACATAAAACAAAATGTATATCCATTCAAGATGAAAATAAATAAACTTATTGATTTTACATTCATTGCTAACATTGGGTCTATTTGTTGGTCTTAAAAAGTGTATCTCTTGGGAAAATAATAACTCTCTAAATAGCACTTTTATTTATGGGTTGGTCATTGTTTGGAGTCATTAATCAAGGTTATTTTTGATAAAACGAACATAAAGAGCACAATTATTTTGAGAACTACTGAATCAACCAAAGTATAATAAATCAGGTGATGAAAGTAAAATTGGAAGATTCAAACAGAAGGAAACTGTTAGAGTCTGGGATAACATGGAGATATCCATACATTCATGTAGAGAAGACCAATTTTATACTAGATGTCCTGCAACCAAAATAAAACTGTTTCAGCCCTTGGACAGTGCCTGCCAGTTTTCTGCTAGTCCTACCTTTTCCTAAGTAACAAGTAGTTTTCGGACAGAAACTCCAGTCTTGTCAATGTGTAGTTTTAGCAATACGTTAAGAACCAAAGGGAGAACATGAAATGGCTTCTTTCTTCAAGACACTTAAACTTTTTCAAGAAATAAGTTTCATTACATTGTGGCACAGAACGTGTTATAACATTATATACTGTGAGTAACCAGTACATAGGGAGAGATTGGAATGGACTGAAGTAGTTCAGAGGGGATTTCAAGAAGAAGATGGAGTTTCATCTTTATCTTAAAATATAAATGCAGCAACTTAAAAGGAGAAGTCTTGGGCAGGATGATTAGCAAGAGGCATGTCAAAGAAGAAAAAAAATTCATGGCACATGTGGGTGGTTAGGTTAACAGGATATAAGCCCATCAAGGTATCAGTGTTGTGTGGATAGAGTAAAAATTTTAAGTGCCAGCTGATATGAAAATCAAAGAGGTCTGTCTACCTGTCTGAAGTTTTATACCAAGTCACTGGTAGAACCTGTGCTCAAACACCAGTCTCTGTCTTGTTGAGGGTAAGATGAGAATCAAAGGTTGAGGTGGCTGACTTTTCCTTGGGTCCTGACCATAAATCTTTGGAACTAGCCTGCAAGGGTAGGTTGTAGCAAATCTTCAGTACTGTGAGTTATGATAGTGTAATGAGGATGGGCTCAGTCCCTGGAATAGGAAAGTCCTGCGTAGTAGACCCAACTCTACACATATTCAATTTTGTGTCATTGCAAAATGGACATCACATGCTCAAGACTCAGTTACCTTACCTGTAAAATGGGGATAATAGATCTGGTGCTGGTATTGCTATGAGAAAAGCATGATGCGTATGAAGTATTTAATATGGTTCTTAGGGCAGTTTAGATATTCCATTTATAACAGATGATAAAACATTTTAACAGGAAGTTTAATATTTGGGGACTTTTAACACCAAAGTTAAGAAAAAGGAAAGAAAGGAGAAGGGAAAAACAGATGAAGATTAACAGAGGTGGTAGGCATGGGAAAAGAGAAAAGAATGAAAGAAAAAACGCTATACTAAGCATTATGAGAGACTGGTTGCCTAGCAAGGCAAAATTGACAAACCTCAAAATACCTTATAGTTAAGAATGTCTGATTTTTTTTTTTTTTTGAGACAGAGTCTCGCCCTGTCGCTCAGGCTGGGGTGCAGTGGCACGATGTTGGCTCACTGCAACCTCTGCCTCCTGAGTAGCTGGGATTACAGGCATGCACCACCACGCCTGGCTAATTTTTGTACTTTTAGTAGAGACAGTGTTTCACCATGTTAGCCAGGCTGGTCTTGAACTCCTGACCTCGTGATCCACCCACCTGAACCTCCCAAAGTGCTGGGATTAGCCTGGCTGATTGTTCTTTATTTGACATAACATCACATATTAGTTAGATTGATTTGTGGTAATAGAAGGCAAGGTTGTCAGTAATTGGGACTTCAATTAAAAATATATATATGTAGAAGAAAGGTATAAAGAAATTTCTGTGCTGACCAGCCAACCACAGTCAAAGGCTCTTTTGCCAGTTCCAGAAAACTGCAAAGCTTTCTATTCCTTTAGGAAGACAATTGTATCTATGTAAGAGAAGTTCAAATGGGTTCGTCTGACCGTGTAAATCTTGCTGTTCCTTTACTCACTGTGCCTATTGTAGCATCTAGAGTTGCTTGAAAGATTGTAGGTTTTTGTCAATAACTCTTTCACTGTGCTTCAAACTACACTGCTTTTCCATCGGAAAACTTTCTTCTAGGACATTAATAATCCTTCACCAATCTTCTATACTGCTTTTCCATCAGAAAACTTTCTTCTAGGACATTAATAATCCTTCACCAACTTTCTCCTAGAGCAGCCCCCCCATACGTGCACTTTTCTTCCTTCTGAGATTCCTTATCAGTGCCCCCCTACTGCACAGTGATTTTAAGCTAACTCCTCTGATGTGAAAACTGAGAAAAATCTTTCTGGAATGTTTTTGAAGCTTTGATTGATGTAAAGCCCAATAAAAGCACAGCTGGAATTGGAGATACCAAGCTCTGCTTTTTGGCTCAGCGTCGAAGAGAAGGAGGGGGTAGCAAGCTTTGTTTGGTCTTGAATGTGAAGGCAAAGCCAAGATGAAGCAGGGTGCCATTTGTTAAAATACTTTGGAGTAATAACTGCGCTTTGAAACTAATGAGAATAATGTTTAGATTAATAGCTTAGGTCATATTTCATGTATTATATTTAACACTGGAGAAAAAGAGCAAAAGGAGAAAGTTGGCATACCCTTCAAAAATCTATGCACATCACTAATCAAAGAATCAATTTTAGTGTTCTTGCAAAAATGCAATAAATGCTAGCTAAAATCTCCCATGGTGCATCCCATTTCTTCTATAAACTTTTTCTTATCTTTTAAATTTGGATCAGATTACTTTTTCTAAATATCTATTTCAAAGAGATTCTTAAAACTTTTTAAAGGTGAAAAGTCATAGAGCATTTTGAGGCTCTGAAGAGTACCATATATTCTCACCTTTAGAAATCCACATACCCTTACATGTTTTGGGTTTTTTTTTGTTGTTGTTACTATTGCACCTGATTCAAAAGATTTTGGAGATCCATGATGAATCCATAGCTCAATGAACGCTAGTCTAGGAGTTCTTACTCTAAAAGAAGTCAATGTTAAACTAAGTCAAACGTGAATGAAACTAAGTTTACATACCTCTTAAGATGGATGCAAAGAGTAAATAAGTGAAAGGAGTTTAACAGTTCATCAGGGCTGGGCACAGTGGCTCAAGCCTGTAATCCTAGCATTTTGGGAGTATGAGGCGCGTGGATCACTTGAGGTCAGGAATTCGAGACTAGCCTGGCCAACATGGTGAAACCTCATCTCTACTAAAAATATAAAAATTAGCTGGGCATGGTGGCAGATGCCTGTAATCCCAGCTACTTGGGAGGCTGAGGCAGGAGATTTGCTTGAACCCAGGAGGCGGAAGTTGCACAATGCCTGAAACTTAATAAATATTAGTAGTGCTATTTTGTTATTGTTGTCACTATATCTACTTTCTTAATACCATTACAGGATTTGGAAAAGTTACATTTTGAAGAAAACATAATCTTTAATTTCATGAAATAAAACCACCCAATTTTCCAACAATTATTTAAGACTTTCATTAGTAAGTGTAGGCAATTCTTTCTACTTTTTAGAAATGTATTTACTAAATATGAGTAGCCTACTCACAAAACATCCACTCCTGACTTCAAGTCCTTTTAAGTATATGGGAACAGAGCTCTTAAATTGGATTTCATTTTAACTATATTTTCTTAAGTTCTCAAATGATTATTTTTTCATGTTTGCTTCTTGATATCTGCTGAATGTACCAAGACCACTGGAAAATAGTTTCTGTTTATACTAATTATAAATGACTGAGCTAAGAGTGAGAAATGCTGTTCATATCATTTACTCCATTTATGACTTTATTCAAGCAACTTGCTAGTTAAGGGAAGGGGGTTTTCTGCTCATGTTGCTAGAACTACAGTAGCAAGAGATATGTTTCTCAATTCTACAAGCGAGAGATATAAATGCATTTTATAAATGCCAGGAAACACTTATATAAACAGCAGCTATTTTCTATAAAGTACTTGACTTCCAGCTAGATGGGAAATCTTACCATCACTCATAAGTTATTTTCTAAAATAATATTATGTCAGAGATAGAGCTTAGAGATCAGCTTTTCCAAATGAACTCATTTTACAGATGGGAAAACTGAGACTAAGGATAATATATTTGCCAAAGCCATAAAACAAGCCTTTAGCACAGTTATAAAATCCTTTTGGAATTCTAAGCCAACTCTTCAATACTGCAATTCTTTTATAATCAAAAAAAAGTCCTGTGTAGCCACTTAGGGAATCAAGATTGTCTAATCCAAGGCTGACAATTAACATCCTTTGAGTAGGAATATAACAGTAGTTCAGAAACAAACAAAAAAAAAATTTAAAGAATTTATTTTATTCCTGGGCACAGACAGGGCTGGTGTTCATAGGACTCTGTTATACAGATATTAACTTGAATTTTATTTTTTAGAAGGAAGCAATTCTTGAGAATAAAGCCTGATTCAGAATGTCTTATAAAACATTTCAGTGATTTTCGACTCCTCATAATGTATTTGTTAAATTTTCTTTTAATCTAATAATTTTTGAAAGAAGAATAGAGACTTTATAGGTTTAAGACAAGTCATTCTCCCTGAGAATTTTTCGGGCTTTTGTTTTGTTTTGTTTTGTTTTGTTTTTTGGGTTTGGTCTTTTGTTTTTCTAAGATGGTCTCACTCTGTTGCCCAGGCTGAAATGCAGTGACACAATCATGGTTCACTGTAGTCTCAACCTCCCAGACTCAAGTGATCCTCCCACCTCAGCCTTCCAAATAGCTGGGACTACAGGCATGTACCACCACATCTGGCTAATTTTTTTGTATTTTTTGTAGAGACAGGGCTTCACCATGTTACCCACTCTGGTTTCGAATTCCTGGCCTTAAGAAATTCACCCGCCTTGACTTCCCAAAATGCTGGGATTACAGGCGAGAGCCACCGTGCCTGGCCTACCTGAGAATTTGTGATTCAGCTTTATTTTATTTTTTGAGACAGAGTTTCACTCTGTTTGCCCAGGCTGGAGTGCAATGGTGCAATCTTGGCTCACTGCAACCTCCACGTCTGGGGTTCAAGCGATTCTCCTGCCTCAGCCTCCTGAGTAGGTGGGATTGCAGGTGTGCACCACCATGCCTGGCTAAATTTTTTTGTATTTTTAGTAGAGATGTGGTTTCACGACATTGGCCAGGCTAGTCTCGAACCCCTGACCTCAAATGATCCACCCACCTCAGCCTCCCAAAGTGCTGGGATTACAGGCGTGAGCCACCATGCCCGGTCCTCAACTTAATTTTTTTAAAGATGAAGTTTCTTTTATTTTTCTCCATCCCAGATTATTTTGGACCATTCTCTGCCCCTTGCCAACCCTGTATATTATTATGAATACTAGACTTACTCATGTTTTTCCTGTCTCTTCTGTATATCCACTTTGTGATACATACTGCCATGTTTTTACTTAAATATCTCAGAAGGTGATTCCAAATGCAAAATTTAGTAAGTTATATAAGCATTCCAGTACAGAAACCAATTCACCTGGTAGACAGAAAGCACAAGTCAGATGTCAGAAAGAAGGAAAAAACTTGACCAGAAAAAAAGAGAATCTGCTGCTAGAAATGGAGTGAGATTTGAGTCAGTACAGGTCGGAAACGGAAAGAAGGTCTTTCAGAAACTAAGAAGAGCAGGAAATTTAAAACATTCCTTATATGTGTCTTGTTCACTTATTCATTCATTCAACAAATATTTCTTGGACAAACTTCTCTATACCTGGAACTATTCTAAGTATTCAGGATACATTCATGAACAAAATCAACAATATCCCTGCTTTTAAAAAGCTTTCCTTCTAGAGTACAGAGATAGATGAACAAATATACACTTAATAAATAAATATAGTACCTCAGAGGCTGATAAATGCTAAGGAATGAAGCACCAGAAGATCAGTAGCTGCAGAGCTAAGTGAACTGGGCAGAGTAGGCGTTCTTGATAAGATGATATTTGAGCAAAGATTTAATGAGACTGAGGGAGATAGCTATGCATGTCTAGGGACAGGGCATCCCAAGTGGAGCAAACAGACCACACAAAACCCTAAAGGTGCAAGCACAGATGGGATTTTTAAAAAAGTGGCTGGATCAAAGTGAGGAATATGAGAGTTGTAGGGTAGGAGGCCATAGAAGTAACTGTGGCTGGCCAGGCGCGGTGGCTCACACCTATAATCCCAGCATTTTGGAAGGCCAAGGTGGGCAAATCATGAGTTCAGGAGATCGAGACAATCCTGGCTAACATGGTGAAACCCGTCTCTACTAAAAATACAAAAAATTAGCCGGGCATAGTGGCATGCAACTGTGGTCCCAGCTACTCAGGAGCCTGAGTCGGGAGAATCACTTGAACCCAGGAGGAGGAGGTTGCAGTGAGCCAAGATCGCGCCACTGCACTCCAGTCTGGGTGACAGAGCGAGACTCTGTCTCAAAAAAAAAAAAAAAAGAAAAAAAGAAAAAAAAAACATGCAACTGACTTATTCTTGTTATCACCAGCATTAAACACAGTATACAGTACTTAGCATAGAGTTGGTGTTCAGTGCATGCTAGACGAACAAGTGAATAAACAAGTGGAAGTATGAGCAGAATTTAGCAGCATTTCCTACCATTTAAATGAGACAAGTGGGTGGAATGGAATTACATCTATGGCCTAAGATAGCTAAATATCAGTGAATTAGATTTGTTTTAATTTTTTCTGACATGAGAAAGAGTTTAGACAATAATTTAGTTGTTCCAGTGTTTTATGTCATGAGACAAGACAATTAGTGTCACTATATCTGATCTGGTTATTTCATGCTTGTTTCATTTTCCTTTCCGCTATTTTCATTTGCTCCTCCGTTTATGGCTCTATTCACTTCGACTCCCATTTCTCTTCCATTCTTAACTTCTTACCCAATGGGTAGTCTGTGCTTGTGGAACTGGCAATGTGTAGCAAGTCTACAAAGTCCTGGATTAACACCAGCAGAATTTCCAGATAGAGCTGAGATCATAAGAGGCAGGTAGAAAGACTTATACTGCATTGTGTTGAACCTTTGTAAGGCTAACAGCAAGGACACAAACAAAATTTCCTCCAGTCATCAAAAATACCCCATCCCTTTCTATTCATCTCAGTGTGTCCTGGCAAGAGTGTGCATATCCCCCTGCTGGCTAACCTCATGTAGAGGCTGATCCTTTTATAGATTTTTAACTTATCTGCAATTAACTTCAAAAAGCAACCTCTAGTCCAGATGTTTCAGCATAATGAAAAAGGGGGGAAATGATTGGATTTTACTAGATCTCTTGGGGTCTTAAATCCTGATATGATTTAACATCCCCCACAAACCTACCCACCATAAGGGTTCTTTTTTTTTCCCACAAAGATGAGACTTCATTTCTCTTCTGAAAGTAAAGTTAAAATGACCTTGAAATGAGCTGGAGGTTTTGTACACCTCGGTAGCATTTGGAGAATGAATTCTGTACTTCTGTCTACCACCACCTGCAAGAGGAAGCAGAGACCAAATATCTAACTGGAACATCTGTTTTCTAAGATTGCTTTTTGACATTTGTTATTATTAGATTAATGCTTACTCATTAGAAAAACAAAAACAGACACATACTATATAAAAGACTAAATTAAAACGTCGAAGTCCCAAACCCAACCTCATTTTTCCTCAGAGGCTTTCAGTGTTAAAAGTTTGGAGTGAATTATCCAAAAAATGTTTTGTGCCTAGTCAAATATACATATAATTTTTAATGCATTCAAACCATGCACATTTGGCTGCATTTATTCACTTGACATCATTCCATGTTGTTACACGTGGAGCTGCTTCATTCTTTCTCATGATGGCATAGTATTGCTTAGGTGAACACACTGTAAGGTATTTAGCTGGTCTTTTCTTGATGTTGTTTCCACTTTATTAGTATTGCAAATTATGCAAGAAATCCCTGCACATACATATTTGTTTATTAAAATATATTTTAAAAACTTTTTTACTATTTCTTTGAAAATAACTGTAAAGGAATCTGTAAGAAATAACTGCAAAACAATTCTTATTTCATGAGGCCCTAAAAATAGAGGTGGGTTATCTTTAATCATTTTGTTTTCTTTTTAGAGAAGAGGAAAATTGTGGTAAGCTGAAAGTTTTTAAGGCTCTTCAATATAGAGAAAAAATACATGAAAATATAACTCCTCTTCAATTTGGAGTTTCATTTATAGCTCTGCTTTCATCAAAAGATCCTTGTTAGTTCACGCTTCACTAAAGTACCAGTCTTGAAAGAGGTAGTGAAATGCATTTCCAGGTTTCTCAGAGCAGATGTCCCAACTTTTATGAAGGCCATTTAAGTATTATGGATCTACACAAAGCTTAAATAAGGTGACTTCTATGACTCTGTATGATGTATTTACCTTCCTGCTTTGTGAAGCCCACCATAGTCTGACATCACCTTGCTAGTCAATTTTATCCCCCTGGTAAATGTTTAACAATTGGTATATATGTATACCATATACATATACATGAGTTTTTATAAATTTTACTGATATAAAGGATATGGTGCATACCATATAAAAGGTATGTATACATCTTCATCATATAAAATGATTTATAATTATTAATGAAATATACAATACACTTTATTCCAAATAACTAGTAGATTCTTCTGTAATGCCCTTACTGATTTTTACTAATTTTTGCTTAACTCTTGTATTCATAGCCTATTTATCTTTGCAATGGAAATGAGTGTAGTTCCAACATTGGTTAATAATTTTTTACCTAAACAAGCAAGACAAAAGGGAAACAGTGAAAACCTATGTGAGGACATGATCTGTGTGAACACATGATCATTAAGAACATAAACAACTGACTTCCTTTTTACGTTCAAATAACACCGTTTATATCCTGGAGGACAATTTCCTCAATTCTATGTGCTATTCGCAGTGTAATGACTACAGACATGATGCACATTTAAGTTTAATCTGTGTTATCACTTTCTTAAATCTAGAAATAAAACAATAAGTTAAATGTGACTTTTAGCATTTGGTGACACTCACATCATAATAGACTTGAAGTTACCCAGGTGACCTTACTGAACAAAGAATTGGGAAGAGATGTGAACTCTCATACTGTTATATATCACTTCCGCCAAGCAGACAAAATAGACATAGGTAATAGTAAAACGTATTAATTACAAAGTGATGAGTTTTTAATGTGTGCTAACTTTGTTTTTAACACAATTAATTTAAATTTATTTAATTTAATTTTTAATCATGCTGTATTCAAAAACTGACTCACAACATTTTTGGAAATTTAATTACTGGATTTATGAGCCAGTGCAAGTAGCTCAGCTCACTACTGGTTTATATCTCATCACTTTCCAAAGTGTAAAATCTGTTATATTAAGAACTGTCCCTCAATGCCCAACAAGGCTGATGGCCAAAAAGAATTTTAAGTTTCAGTCATGCAAACATTAAATAATTTGCTTTTTTTTTTTTGTAAAATGAGTATAACAGGCTTAAGTACCTTTAAAGTAAGAGAAAAGAATGACTGATACAGTTTTCGTAGAACTTGGGATTCTAGCAAAACTCTGTTATTCACCTTCTTTTATAGACCAAGTTGAAATTACTAGCAAAGGAGGGCAGTTATCCCATGCAAAGATGTGTTGTAACTTCTAATAAGAAATCAACGTTGAACATGACAATGTGTTCAGCTGATAAGTGGTTTTTGGAGTTTAATTTAAACTTATTTCAAAATTTTACATTTTTCTTCCAGGATCAGAAAAAAAATGTAAAATAAAAAAACTCCACTTTTTAAGAAATATTCAAATAATGCAGCTGTGGTAGATTCATCTCCCAGTGTTTTGTCCTGTCACCTCTCACCAATGTACCTTTGATCACTAAGTTCTACCTCTTGTCTCTTCAATTACGTAGGAGACAAGAAGCACCCCCTTTCCTCCGTGTTACTGGAACACTTCATTTCTTGTGATGGTTATTACGGTGAGTACTTATAAATTTTATTACTTATTCCTATTTCTCTTCTAGGAAATGTATTTTTCTTCAACTAGATCTTCAGGAACTAAACTCTTTATATATTTTCAGTTTGAATATCCAATTGAAAGTAAATTAGCATTAACTGGGCAGAATTTACCTAGCTAGAGACTAAGGAGCATATTTCCTGCAGAACTAGGACAATCACTGAAACAGTGGGCTTGCTTTGGGGTAACACGGTTTCAACTCCACAAGGAGGATGACTTTGCAGTTCCTCCACAGCATTTTGCTTTTTATGTTTTCATTTAATGGTGTGACATCCTATGACAATTATCATTATTTTTGGTCCAATTTTCCCTCTGAAGCAGCTTTGACACAGATCAATGCATCTCAGTGTCGGTTTTTATGGAGCTGCAACATCAGAAACTGACAGCTGGAAATCTTAATTTGTCCAGTGACAGAAAATATAATGACTGCTCACAGTGACTTATTTTATCTGACCTTGTGTTTAATTCAAAGGGAAATTTTAATCTCACTACTGGAAAAGAAAAAGTTGTGAGTCGATGAGTGGGGCAGATCAGCCAGAGAAAGGCCCTTCATTTGGAAAGAAATTACTACTAGTTGTAGGACTGTTATTAAATTAGGGTTTAAGTGCTGGTCTTGAATGATGGATACCAAGGGTCTCCATGCCTATTTGAACTGCCAACCATTCTGCTGTGCCTGTCATTACAAATGGCAGCAGGCACTGAATGCAGCATGGAAGGTTGCCCACAAGTGACTGGCTGGAGGCCCTATTACAAAGGCCACCAGACAGCTGTCAGACAGACTGGCATTTGATCATTACTGACTTGGTCCAGAGCCCAGTGACTTTGACCCAAAGGCAAAACGTTCCCTATAATACCACCCAAATTGTCTAATACTTGTGCTCCTGGAGAGAAAGCTATTTCTAGAATAAGAACATCAGATCTGTCCTATTGAATTCAGCTATTAAACTAAGATTTCAACTGTCTTATTGGTAGTTAAACACTGGTATATCAAGAAAGTATTAAATCCCCAACATCTTTGGTTCATCTTGGGCAAAGACGTATCAGAGAGAAGGAGATGGTATGAAGTGAAAAAACAATGCTGGACTTAGATTGAAAAGATAGCTTTGAGCTTCATTTCAAGGTTCACCTAATTCACTGGATACTTATGAGAACTAAATGGCAAATGCATATTTAAATGCTTGATTAACTTGATGATGACCATGAGGGTGACAAGGATGATAGCCATGGTAGTGTTAATGGTGGTGAGTTAAATGTTTTTATTCTACAAACATGTTAATAGTTCTTGTCATATAAAAGATACCAGGGACACTGTTGGCCAAGGATGTAGTATGTCATAGTTAAAAGCATTGACTTTAACATTTAAACAAAAAAGTAAAATAACAGCCTGGCTCAAAATTCTGGCTCCAACACTCATGAGCTGGCAAGCCATAGTTTCTATATCTATAAAGTTAGTACTCACTCCATTCAGGTTGTTTATGTTACTTTCAATTTAGTAAGCATTGAATTAGTGCATTCTTTAGGAACTCATTCACCAGATTGACACTAAAGAGTGTTACACTCAGTTTCTCTGCCAGATGTGTCTTTGTGTTAGTCCCCCAAGAAGAAAAACCAAGATTCAATTTTTTTAAATAAAGGACTTTAGAACAAATGGAGATAGAGTTCAGAGCAAGACGGGAAGAATGATAACACAAGGATGTAAGTCTGGCCTTGAATGATGGAGGGATGTGAGGGAAGTTGGGCGGAAAAGTCCTGGATTGCCATAAAGACTAAAGATTCAGCAAGGCTGTCAGGGAGTTCTTGACAAAGTTGGCTGTCAGAGGGGTCTGTTGTCTTCCAGAGGCAGGCCTGCTATGCTCAAACACTGGCTGGAAGAACCTTGAGGGAAAACATGGCCTCAGTACAACTCTGGTGATCGATTTCAGAGCACAGCAGCTGGGTCCCTTGGTCAATTAAGCTCTCTGAAGTCTGAGATCTGTGAAGCTTTCTAACGGTCAGCACCAACTCTTTGCCTTTGCATACTGTGATTGCTTTCAAACTGTAATTATTCATTCCTTTCATTTAATAATACATCTATTCATAATATTTGCTAGAATGCCCCAGGTGTTGGCTAATGTTTACTGCCTATCTGTTTACACCTTTTGAATGTTTTCTGCTCTTCATAAGTACTTAATAGGTAAAATTCACCTCCTTCACTTATCCTCCCCAAAGAGTAGATTCATCAGAAGTTCACCAAATATCTGGACCTGGTGCTTCATTCTTCAACCTTTTGAGATGCTCACTTCCTGTAAGGAACGATTGCTGCTCTACTGGGAAAATCCAACATTGATATAGGACCATAGTGCCCATCTGGCCTTCATGGCACCTGCCCCTTGTGCCTTCTATTAGGTACAGCCTTTTGGTGGAGCCCATCAATTTTTTTTAACCATTTATTTCCCTCTATTAGTGAAAAGCAAAGTTTCCCTCAAGTGTCATTTTTATTCAGCACAAAGAACTTCATTTCACATTTCTTGTACAGCGGGTCTTCTGGTGATCTTTTCTTAGTTTTCTTTCATCTGAGAGTATCTTGATTTTACTTTTATTCCTGAAGGATATTTTTGCTCAATATAAAATTCTAGATTAACAGTTCTTCTCTTTCAGTATATTAATTAAATATGTTGTTCCACTATCTTCAGGTATTCACAGTTTCCAATGTGACTTCTGTAATAATTCAAATTATTGTCTCCCTGGGATGTGCCATTTTTCTCTAGCTGCCTTAAATAATTTTTTTATATTTAGATTTCAACAATTTGATTATGATTGTCTAAGCATAGTTTTTGTTGAGTATCTCTTTCACCAAATTGGGAGAATTTCCAGCCATTATTTTCTCAATATTTTGAGAAATATTTCTCAAATATTTTTTCTGCACCAATCTCTTTTTCTAATTCTGGAACTTCAGTGACACATATTTTAGACCTTTTGACATTTTCTTACAGTTTTCTGAGTTCTGTTATTTTTCTTTATTTTTTTTCTTTTTATTTTAAGTTCCAGGGTACATATGCAGGTTTGTTACATAGGTAAATGTGTGCCATGTTGGTTTGCTGCACCTATCAACCCATCACCTAGTTATTAAGCCCAGAGTACATTAGCTATTTATCCTGATGCTCTCCCTCCCCCATCCCCCAACCACCAGGCCCAAGTGTGTGTTGTTCTCCTACCTGTGTTCATGTGTTCTCATTGTTTAGCTCCCACTTACTAAGTGAGAACATGTGGTGTTTGGTTTTCTGTTCCTGCATTAGTTTGCTGAAGATAATGGCTTCCATAATGGCTTCCAGCTCCATCCATGTCCCTGCAAAGGACATGATCTCACTCCTTTTTATGGCTGCATAGTATTCAATGGTGTATGTGTACCCCATTTGCTTTATCCAGTCTATCATTGATGGGCATTTGGGTTCATTCTGTGCCTTCGCTATTGTGAATAGTGCTGCAGTGAACATACGTGTGCATGCATCTTTGTAATAGAATGATGTATACTCCTTTGAGTATATACTCAGTAATGGGATTGCTGGCTAAAATGGTATTTCCGGTTCTAGGTCTTTGAGGAATCACCACAGTGTCCTCCACAATGGTTGAACTAATTTACATTCCCACCAACAATGTAAAAGTGTTGCTTTTTCTCCACAGCCTCGCCAGCATCTATTGTTTCTTGACTTTTTAATAATTGTCATTCTGACTGACATTAGATGGTATCTCATTGTCATTTTGATTTGCATTTATCTAATGATCAGAGATGATGAGCTTTTTTTCATATGTTTGTTGGGTGCATAAATGTCTTCTTTTGAGAAGTGTCTGTTCTTTTCCTTTGCCACTTTTTAATGGGGTTGTTTGTTTTTTCTTGTAATTTTTTTAAGTTCCATGTAGATTCTGGATATTAGACCTTTGTCTTTCTATAAATAGATAGATTGCAAAAATTTTCTTCCACTCTGTAGGTTGCCTGTTTGGAGCCTGTCAATATTCTTGTCCCACCTTTCTTGATCACATATTTGCTTCTGTGTCAACAAGGACTGGTTTTTACTAGTGGAAGACACAGACTTTGTTTTGTGTAGGAAGTTTTACAGCTGTCTGCCTTTGCTCTTTCACCAAGGGAAAGTCAAAGTGAGGAAAGTAATCAAATGATTCAGACATCAGAATTTATTCTGAAAGGTGCTGGCATTATTACTACACATTACAACAACATTGGCTCTGCGTGATACCAGACTCGTGATTCAAAGTGGAATTAGATTTGGCTTTTACCATTTTTGCGTAGCAGATAAACCCTAACCCATACTTCACTCCCTCAGAGTCTTGCTATTTCCTGAAATGGAGATCATTTCATCATTTTAGGAGGAGGCTTCTTCCAGGCACAGAGTGTACTTCTCAGAAAGGCTTGTTAAAAGAAAGAATGAATAAATAAATGGATGAATGAGTGAGCTTATTTGAGGAATTTGGTGCTTTGAAATTACATGTTTTGGCCAGGCATGGTGGCTCATGCTTGTAATCCCAGCACTTTGGGAGGCCGAGGTAGGTAGATCACTTGAAGTCAGGCAGAGGTGGGCAGATCACTTGAGCCTGGCCAACATGGTGAAACTTAGTCTCTGCTAAAAACAAAAAAAAATAAAAAATTAGCTTGGCAAGGTGGCAGACACCTATAATCCCAGCTACTTGGGAGGCTGAGGCAGGAGAATCACTTATACCCAGGAGGGGGAGGTTGCAGTGAGCCGGGATCGCGCCACTGCACTCCATCCTGGGCCACAGAGCAAGACTCCATCTCAGAAAAGATATAAATAAATAAAAAAAAAATCATGTCTCTCATATTTTATGTTTCCTCTGTGATATAAAAGAGAAGTTTTAGGTATTGAGTTCGTTTATTGCCAAACAGTCCCCAGAATAATCACACCATACTATGGGAAAACTGGAAAGAACACACATCACCTGTTCTATTTTATTCAAAAAACTGAGTACTGAAGGGAAGTGACTGGACCAAGGTCATATAGCTAATGAAACAAAGTCTATCTCTTGCCTTCCTATCTATTCTCTTTTAACTAAACCATGCTGCTTTCCTTTTTCACTTTTTATTGTTCATTTGAAAAGGGACATTCGCTGGTTCTCAAAGTATACACAAACCTCATTTGAACATTCCATAATCCATTCAAAGTCATGAAGGCATAGTGAATCTTCCAAAGAAAACTCATCAAGTCATTCATTTATTCATTCATTCAACAAATACTGAGAGCTTATTGTATATACTATGGGCTAAGAATATAGTAGCACATTGAGCAGATTCCTTCCGTATTGGGGTTTACAGTCTAGTTCCTGTTCAGAAAAAGTGGTCCATTTATGACTGTTATTCACTGGCTATGTAACCTTGAGTGAATTTCTTAATTCCCTATTTTCTTGTCTGAATAAGGAAGCCAGTAAATCTCACTTTGCCTTATTGTTGGGAGGACCAAAAAGGTAATGTCAGCAAGTCACTTAGTGCCAGGTACAAAATCATAAATTGATACAGGGTGGTTTTTGTAATAATTAATTCTGAGTATTCCAGTTTCACTCATTTTAGCACCGTCATTTTTCCCTTTCCAAGAGATGCAGAATGACGTAAGTTGAAGCTCTACACTGTGTAATCAGTATCTGCTTACTAACTTCCAGCCATACTGACTGTCTTTCTGTTCCACAAACATTCCTAGCTCCTTCTTCCTTTAGGACCTTGGTATCTGAGCCTCTGCCTGGAGCATCCCTCCCTCCCAACCCCCATCTTGATCCCCTACTGCTTTCTCATCTGCCTCTACTCCTGCTCATCTTTTTATCCCAGTTTAATTATCACTTGGCAAGACGTTCTAACTTCCCAGGCTAAGTTAAATCATTCTTATACATTCTTATAGCTAGGGCCAGATACATAATTTGTAGAGCCCAGTGCAAGATGAAAATATTTAACCCATTGTTTAAAAAGTAAAACAAAAGCATTGTTGAAGGTATTGAATTATGAAGGTTTTCCCTCTCTTTCTCTGCCTCTCTCAGCCTGTCATGGTGGGTTTGTTGCTGTTGTTGTTATTTATTGTTGTTCTGAGTAAAAATAAAATACAATTTTAAATTATAAACATGGATTTTAACATAATCTTTATATTGCATAGTACACGTTTTAACTTCAAATATAAAAGCATTTAACACATGTGCAAAAATAAGAGTTATAATTTCTATTTCGTAGCTCATACATGCGTATGCATTTCATTCTCATCAGATTAGTGGCAATGTTGCACAAAGCTAACTTCAGTGCTTTTATTTCCTTTCTTGATAGGCACACATTCTATCCACACTCTCTACTTTCAGCCTTACTGATTGATAAGGAAAGATTGAAAGGAAAAGGAACTATGGGTTAACCTATCTCCACTTTGCTTCAAGGCCATCATTTTCTGCATAAGTGGCTAGCTGGTACAGGGAAGTAACATGAGCAAGAAAAATAAGACAGGGCTCCTCAGTTATTCATATTTCTTTCTATGTCATTACCCTTTTTCTACATTCAAAGTGAGTTCTGGTTAGAACATAAGGTGTTGCCTCTAAGGCCCATCAGTACGCTAGTTTACCCAGTCATTGTGTAACATACTTATCTTTAACTCATTTCTAGTCTCACTGAACTCTCACATATTGCAGGTCTGCTGGAATTCTGTGCTACACATGAATGGGGCAGCAAGGAAGGGTGGACACTCATACTGCACTATCTCCTCTCCCCATGCACGTGTTCCATTGCACCACCGCATGTCACTTACAAAACACAATTTCAAAGATAAAATTAGGATTATCAAGATAGCAATGAGAGAGCATTAAACCAAGCCATTGGCTCTTCTGAGCATGAGCTTGTATGTGACTACACAAATTCTATACTGGTGAATCTGGCTCTTGTTATGGTGCTCTGAACTTTTCCACTAAAGTTCTTATATTGTAATTATATATGCATAAAGGTGTTTAACATATGCCTCCATGATTAAGCCACAAACGGCACGAGGGCAGTGATTTTATACTTCTCATTCACCTCTCCTCAGTAAATGTCTTTGAGTATATGAAGCAACAGATGGAATACATGGCTGGGCAGACTAGGAGTTTAAAATCTTCATAAACAGAGTTTCAAAAAGTGTCTTGAAATTCATGATGGGAGTTAATATTTATGTATATAATTAGAATTTGTAAGTAGTTTCCATAGCTGTTTATTCCGCTCCTCGTGGGGTTTTGTTTCACCTTCTAATTCTGTCTGCTCTGCTTGATCAAACCTTAGTTATAAAAAGAATCAATAGGAGTTCCATCCCTTCGGAGAGAAGATCCCTTCTTCTCCTCTTCTGGTTGTGTCTGTGCATGTTAAGGAATACATGAATTAGATGCTTAAAGAAAGATGCTTTTCATTTTATTAATAATAGAGTTTCACATGAATCAAGTTCCAAAAGGGAATGTTTCTTCTATTTTTATAGGTCTTTTTTTAAATTAGCCACACAAAGAAAAAGAACAGTTCATTTAACTGTGTCAAAGCCAATAGAGATTCACTGCTATTTACTTTCTTTTGTATAAATTTTAATGCATTTTTAATTCCACAACACTGGTTGGCAAACCAACCATTACAGTTACTGCTGCCCTATAATGCATTTCAGTCCTTTCTAATAAGCCTAAACTTTAAGATGGCTTATCATTATCTCTGTAAGCTACTGGAAATGGATTCCCTCCCTGAACTGATGGGTCCTGCAGCACTCTTGCTAATGAAAGTGGATTTGGAAATACTATTCAAATAAACAGAACCACTGAGATTTTTTTTTTTAGCCAAAAATAATGTTCAGCAAAATCTGTAATCTCACATTCTGACCTTCCTTGCAGACGTTATTCATTTAAATACCAATCCTCTGGTTCCGAGTGCCTGTGCTTTCTTTCTTTTACAACACGATTTTAAAGGAAGCCATCCAGTCATGTAAGTCTAGAATTTCTATGAACTTTAAATGTAAAATGAAACATTTAAAGACAAATATGATTTCATCATCTTTTAGCCATAAAAGAATAGGCACGTTTTATATGTAAATATTGTTGCAGAATCATCTGTGTAGAGTCAAAGAAATGTGTTTAGATCTAGTATTTATACAATAGATTGACACAAAATGATGAAAATTGTGCATAATTCTTAGACTTTAAATAACATTAAAATTCACCATTTAAAGGAGAGAATCAAGACCTTGGGATTGAGAAGACTGAATTTTGGTCAGTAGTTCTGCCACTGATATGATTTACTATTGATTCAAACGTAGTTTTGGCATATATATCAAGAGTTTCATGATAAAGAAGACGAACATAATTTCTGATCCTGGGAAAGTTTCAAGTAGGGTCAGTGATTTAAGCAAGTTACTTTTCCATTCTGGGCTTTTCTGGCTTTGAAACAACATTCACTTCATTACATAAATATCTTCTGCATATTTATTAGAGAATGTCCAAGTGTTACAATTCACACAGAAATAGATTTTACATAACTGCTAATTTGAAGGAGCTGATATTCCACACATAACTAGTTATGAAGGTAGAATATATGAAGCACCACAGGGACGTTTAGCTAACATGCCATGAGAGTGAGAAGTGAAAAGAGGGTTTGGATAGTGAAATCATGACTCCCTTGAGGGGACAACCTTTGAATGAGGCCGTGAGAGATGTAAAAGGTTTACAAAGTTGAGATGTGGGAAAATGAGAATGTTAAGCAGAGAGGGTAGAAGAATACTTCAGGCAGGGAAGACTTAGGGCAGCCATATAAAACAATCCCATTTGGCCGAGTGTAAGGTGTGTGAATGCATTGTATCCTCTCCTCTTTCCTTTGATTGCCTTGTCTGATGCAGTCCAAAGATTGTCATCTTGATGGAGCTTCCTCTTCTTCCTGCTAGGCCTTTCCATGAAAAAAACCAATCACTTTCTGCTATGCACCCAGCTTAGCACTTGATGAACCATTACCTGATTATTATTTATGATTCTGTTAGTCGTAGTAGATTTCAAGTTCCTCCAAGGCAATTACTATGTCTTTTTCTTTTAATAGTCTTCATTGTCTAGATAAATTCGCCTAAATAAATAGGCATCTGAATTGAGTTGGAATCAAAAGAAAATGTACATGCAAAAATGGATTGGCACTAGATATCAAGATCCTTGAATACTATGTTTAGAAACTGAAGTTCTTTTCTCTGAATATAACAATGATAGCTAATAATTTTTGTTCTGGACACTATTTTAATTGGTATTCTTATTTTATATAGTCTAGTCTTCACAACAACCCAATGCCTTAAACATTGCTATTATTCCCATGTTAGAGTAAGAAAACAGTCCTGGTGTTGCAGGGACTGCCCCAGAATCACAAAATAAGTCAGGGGTGGAGGCAGAATTTGAGCCTTCATAGCCTAACTCCGGGACAAATGCTCTTAACTACAATCGCAGAACTGTGCTTCAGAAAAAAATAATTTGGCAGAAATATTTAAGGTGAATGACATGGGAGGTGGCCAAGTCAAGCACTTCAGTTTGGAAGTAATGGCAAAAGAAAAAAAGAATTAGTGCTTGCATTATGATGGTGGAGGTGAAAAATGAAAAAGAGGAGATGCATTTGTTGTTCATCCAGAATTTTTAAAAATTGCTAAGTCATTACATGTAAGAAGGAAAGGAGATTTAAAAACAAAAGATTACAAAATTTTGAGCCCATGTAACTGGAAGGCAGTCTCATTCACCAAAAAAATGGAAAACCAGGAAAGAAGCAAACTCACTAAGGGAGACAGTAACTGTGTGGTCAATAACACCATTTATTTATTATTTATGAATTACAGAAGTCTGAATGTGTCATCCTTTTGTAATTTCTATTCCTTAGAGAAAAGAATTGTTTACAATAAAGCTTATTATGTACCATTGTTGTTATTTGTATTTTGCAGTTTTTTAAGACAAAATTATGACTTATTTTTTAAAATATGTAGCATATGTAAAAGTTTCTTTTGTGAGGCCTAGAAAGAAATCTAAAAATATGGCTTAAATATAGACATGCCATCATAGCAAAATAAGAGTTTTTACTATTAGTCTTTTAACAGATAACCCCCCCAAAAAAGCTGTATGTTATTTGAAAAAATCAGTATTTTCATATATTTTTAACATTAGGAAATTTACTAAACCTCAATAAGTCTGTTTTCTCACCTACAAAATGAGAACAGTATTAGAACTAATCTCATAGGGTTATTGAGAGGATTGAATTAGATGTTATATACAAAAGGCTTATCACACAGTAAACACATAACAATACTAGCTACCATGGTTATATTATCACTATCAGTTTTTATTTTTACTGAATTTCCTGATAGGCTGGAGAAATAATCATGAGAGTAACTAATATTTATTACAAGGTAATATATAGGTGATTGTTTTATAACTATAATTACAGTAATCTTACATTGTTTCCTCTTAAATCCTGCATCACTAAGCATTTGCTTTATCTTATGGCTTGAGAAGCAGAAAGATAGCAAATAATTTATACACATTTTGTATTTAGAATTTATACTCCACACTATCCATTCAGCACTCTGGATCTGATGTAGAAACAGGAAAGAAAGAATAAGTTAGTGTTCAAAAAGGAGAAATAAATACATTCCAGAGCAGTGGATCTTCAATGTGATTAGATAATGGACCTCAGGCAAATGTGGTATTATTATCTAAAACACCAAATGGAGTTTTTCAAATAACATTCACTTTTGATGTATTTTCAATCTGAAAATCTGGGAACAGTTTTACTACATTGAAACATTACTGTGCAAATTAAAAATACTCCAAAATCTCAACTCTGTGACTACAAGTCAACAAAAAGTGAACTAAGTAAGCATAAGTGACTTTGCATTTTTCCAGTAATAATTTTGCCACACATTTTGTTATCTTTTAATGCTCCAGATGTCTTACAACGATAAAATTCAAAAAGTGTATATTCAAATAATATAATTTTTAGTCAATATTATCAATCAATTCCTTCCAACCACCCCACAAAATGGGAATACTGACTTACTTTTATGATATCAGGAGATTACAGTCCTGTTTGTCAATCACCAATGGTCTTTCTGAGGATAGCTTCTGAATCACAACACATAAACAAGAAAGCAAGGGAGAAAACCTACTTAAGTAAGATGTGGTGATATGGCTTTAACTGCAACACTTTAAAAAAAGACACAGAGGTGATATTTTCTCATGGGTATAATAAGAATCAATGGTTAGATGTGACTGCCAAGAAAGCTAATTGGACTTAAACTACATTAACAGTAAAATTATCTCTATAGCAAAAAAACATGACATTTCTTTCTGCTCCGAAGTGGAAAGGCAACACCTACGTTACTGGATTCCATTCAAAATTTAGAACTTTTACCTGGCTAGAAACAGACAATTAACTTTCAGGATTTTGCCACCAGTATGGTGATGAGCAATGATATAAAAAAAAGTGCCTTGTTCCTACACTTAGATCATGGAGACACCCAACCCAGCAAACCACCCCTGGCCCAGGCCTCCATGCAGCAGAGAAGCAGGGAAATAAAAAGAATGGAAAACATGAACTCAATAAGATATAAATGTGCTATATAGTGACTGGAGAGTCGACAACATGAAAAGACCTATCATCTACACACAGTGTTCATTACGGTAGCTGCTAGCTACAGGTGGTTTTTGAGCAGTTGAAATATGGTTAGTCTAGATTGACAGGAGCTGTGAAAGTAAATTACATATTAAACTTTGATGATTTAGTGCAAAAAAAGAAAGTAAAATATTTTATGTATAATTTTTATATTGATTGCATGTTGACATAATAATGTTTGGGATATTTTGAGTTAAGTAAGATATAATGGTTTTCCTCTTTCTTTTATGCTATTTAAATGCAGCTACTAAAATTTTTGAAATACATATGTACCTTATATTTCTATTATGCAACATGTTTCTAGACTAATGGTCAGCAATTCTTTTTTTCTGTAAAGAGCTAGATGTCTCTATAACAACTACTCAACTCTGTCATTGTAGTGTGATACAACCATAGGCTATACATAAACAAGTGCAAGTGGCTGTGTTCCAATAAAACTTTATTTGTAGACACTAAAATTTGTTTTTCTAATTGATTTATTTATTTTAATTGACTAATAAAATTGTAGATATTTACTGTGTACAAAATGATGTTTTGAAATATGTATACACTGTAAAATGGCTAAATCAAATTAATGTACGCATTACTTCACACACTATTTTTTGTAATGAGAAGACTTATTTCTATTTTCAATTCTTTGAGGAACCTCCATATCATTTCCCATAATGCTTATACTAATTTACATTCCCATCAACAGTGTTCAAGGATTCCCTTTCTCCACATCATTTCTAAAACTTGTCATTTTCACCTTTTTTATGTTGGCCATTCCAATAGATATGAGGTGATATCTCATGGTAGTTTTGATTTGTGCTTTCCTGATGATTAATGATGTTGAGCATTTTTATATATACCTATTGGTCATTTGTGAGAAATATCTATTCAAGTCCTTTGTCCATTTTTAATCAGGTTTTGTTTGTTTGTTTTTGCTATTGAGTCATTTTAGTTTTTTTATATTCTTTGGATATTAACCTCTCATCAGATATATGGTTTGCAAATGTTTTCTTCCATTTTATAGGTTGTCTCTTCACTCCGCTGAGTGTTTCCTTGGCTGTGCAGAAGCTTTTAGTTTGATGTAATTTAATTTGTCTATTTTGGCTTTTGTTGCCTCTGCTCTTGGGGGATATATCAATTGCCCAGAAAAATTTCATGGAGTTTTTTTTTTCCTATGTTTTCTTCTGATAGTTTTACAGTTTCAGGTATTACATTTAAGTTCTTAATTCATTCTAAGTTGATTTTTTAAATGATGTGAACTGAAGATCTAGCTTCATTTTTCTGCATATGGATATCCAATATTCTCAAAACTATTTATTTAAGAAAATGTCTTCCCTTATTATGTGTTCTTGGCACCTTTGTCAAAAATCAATTGACCATAAATGTGTGGATTTCTGGGCTCTCTATTCTGTTCCATTAATCTGTGTGTCTGTTTTTCTGCCAGAGCTGTCTCGATTGCTGTAGCTTTACAGTATATTTTAAAGTCAGGTAGTGGGATGCTTTCAGCTTCACTTTATTTGCTTAAGATTGCTTTGGCTATTCAGAGTCTTTTGTGGTCCCGTATGAATATTAGATTGATTTTTCTATTTCTGTGAAAAATGTCATTGGAATTTTTATGGGGATTGCATCAAATCTGTATATTGCTTTGGGAGTGTAGAAATTTTAGCATATTCTTTCAATCCATGAACACAAAATATCCAATTTGTTGTGTCTTCTTCAATTTTAGTAGTGTTTTATAGTTTTCATGGACATTTATAATTAAATATTATCATGTGTCACAAAATATGACTTTTTAATTTGTTTTCAACAACTTTAAAATGCAAAAGCCATTTTGGGGCATATAAAAACAGGCTATTCATGAACAGCAGTTTCCAAACCCATGTTCTAGACCTTATTCTGCATTTATTAACTTTAGTCCTGAGTAAAATGACTTAACCTCTATCCTTTTCTAATAATTATGATATTTCCAGTTTCACTAGAGAGGTCCCCCACCTCTTGGAGTTTCAAGTGAGGTAGCATATAAATAACTTTACAACTTGGCTAAAAAAAAGATAAAGTTGGTCGAGGATAAAATAAACTGCTTCTAAATGTGTTAGGTGTTTAAACATAGGCTTTTCCAAAAAATGGTTTTTATACAGAGAAATTAAATGCTACGAGTGCAATTTAATTAAATGTATAATACCTTATTTTAAATCCCAAACACATACTTGTGTTTTGTTATATGTTAATTAAATTATATTTGAAACATTGTGAGGGGAAATTCAACAAAGGATTTCAGAGTATAGTTTCGGACTTCTAGAATCGAAATAGTTTATTAATTGAAAACTGAACATCCATCAAAGAGCTTCAGTAGGAATCTCATATCCGATTGATAACATTTCTTTCTATGTTGGTGGTATAATACTGTAGGGTTTTAATACAAAGAAATGAGATCTTGAGAAATAGATTGATATAATTCTTCTCTTTAGCTTTCATTGTACTGATAATGAATTATCTGCAATCTATCTGAACACATACTCGGTGATTGGAAATAAGTTGATAATTAATATTTTAAATTGTGATTTTAATAAATCCTCCCCCAAAATTTTCATTCTCTTTGCCAATTCTTTTCATGCTCTTCAGCTGAGTTATAAGTATAGAATATGTGATGCAATTACACGGAATTTACATTTCTTTGGTTAATAAATTGGTCTCAATCACTAATGCGTTCTTTATACTGATTGCATTTGTATGTTGAATTGGTTTAAATTGCCTAACCATATTTCAAGGTTAAATACAAAAGTATGTCAAGCTATTAATTTTGTGTTTCTGTTTCTGGTTTGAATGATGTAGGTAGTTGGAGCTAGAACAGGAGATTAAATTAATTTCTGCCATTGCCTTAGCCCAGCCTTTCTTTGCCTATAATATATCTATGACATTTGTCCTCATTCCAGGAGAAGATGAGGAAAACTCATCAGGATGAATGACCAGCCCTCATTAAACTGATGACTTTCAGGGAGATTTCCTTTGATCCTCATGCATTGAAACATTACCTCCCTGAAGAATTACTTTAGCAATGAGAAATTTGTAAGTGAATGAACACCAACCTAAATCAATCAAATCAACCTAGCTATTTCAAGGGCAAAAAGGAGAAAAATAGAGAGTGTCTTCCAGCTTCTGACAGAGAAATCAACATGTCTGAGCTGTAGTTTGTCTCATGTGTGAGGAGCAAATATTTCCAGTAGACGCTTTGCTTTGTCAAATCCACATGGCCTGAACATTTATGACTTTGTTTTGGAGGCTAAGAGAAATGAGGATAGTTTTTGCATTTTAGAGCATACAATCCAACCGATCCTATGCAAATGTCTTTTGAATCTAGATCATAAGATTCCCTCAGTCTCTGCAGAAAGTAAAATTTAATTTGCAAAACAACCCTAATCCTTCAAGCTTCTATGAATACCTAGATAAAAGACAGGACAAAAAAAATGCCTTTGCAAACAAGCACCAAGGGAATATGTGTAGCCCACATCCATCATCCACAATGTATCTCTTATTACACATAAATTTGTCTTGGAGAAGGGGGAGCAGCTCATAGTGATTTTCTTCATCTTACTGGGGATAGAATTTCAAAATTGGCCAATTACAGTATTTCATATTTCCTTGCTACTAGCCTTAGCATACAATAGTTGTCTTAAATAGTAGGCAGAAATATATCGTATTTGGTTAATATTTATATTCCTGGTTGTATATAAATCAAAGTTGCAAGTGAGATTTTGTTTTCAATACATATTTTAGAAAAAAAATTGTTGTATTGCATTTTGCAATTATAAAACTAACATATGCAATCTAGAGACTTTGGAAAATACTGAAATCAACCAAGTATAAAAATCACATATAGTACCACTACCCAGAAATAACTATTTGTTTTTAAAATGTATTTTCTTCTAGTCTTTTTTCTATGTTGTTGCATTAATTTATTCAATTAATATGTATACTGCCCAACACATACCAGGCATCACACTCTCATTTGGAAATATAATGGTGAATGACATTGATACTTTTCAGTCACAGAATTTATCATTTAGCTAAAGAGACAACCAATTAAACTAATGCAAAATAACATGCTTTGTGCTTTGACAGAATGAGTCAGACTATAATAGTCACACATGGGAGGGAAGAAAACAAGCTCAAACCTGGAGGACAGCACAGGAGTCTTTATAGAAGAAATATTAGTTAAGCTTAGGCCTCTAAGACTGAGTAGCATTTAGTCAGGTGAAGAAGGAGGAAGAAAATAGAAAAGCATTGAAATACAGGAAATATTCACTTTAAAGGTCTGGTGGATGTTCTAAGAAGTAAATAGCAGTTTACTATAGCTTTAGAAAATATAGAGGCTATTTGAATAAAGTTGGATGAGCTCAGTTACAGTGCCATCCCGCAGTGATCTGTGGATGTATGTTAATTCAGCTGTTGGACAAGATACTTTTATAAAGAGATCCGATATACAGTGTCACAAACAAGATGGAAGTTTAGTATTTACCTATGAAACCACACAGAGAAAGGTAAGTGGCCTACTGTGGATGGAGAGCTCTTGCCTACCATATCATCTAGAAACCAGGTTCCTTCTCTCTTGTGGTTCCTCTATTTTCTAGAGTATTGCTCACTTGGTCACACAGTCCAAATTAGCCCAGCTGCACCAATTCTTGCTTCCAACCTGTGGGAAAAGTGAGGAAGTGGACAACACACAATTTCTTTTTGAGGAACTTACAAAAATTTCTCAAAACTTCTCAAAACTTCTCCAAAAGAAGTTTCTCAAAACTTCTTTTGTAAGTTCCTCAAAAAGAAATTGTGTGTTGTCCACTTCCTTACTTTTGAGGAGTTGTATTTTGTTGACTGTATCCACAATGTACATTCCTTTTTTTTTTTTTTTTTGGATAGAGTGTTGCTCTTGTCACCCAGGCTGCAGTGCTCTGCCTCCTGGGTTCAAGTGATTCTCCTGCCTCAGCCTCCCGAGTAGCTGGGATCACAGGTGCCCACTACCATGACCAGCTAATTTTTGTATTTTTAGTAGAGACGGGGTTTCACTACATTTGTCAAACTGGTCTCGAACTCCTTACCTCAGGTGATCCATCCACCTTGGCTTCCCAAAGCGCTGGGATTACAGGCGTGAGCCACCATGCCCAGCCAGATTCCATTTTTGATAACCTGATCACATGACCATTTTGGGGAATATCTCTAGCTGGGTGGCCGAATGCCTTCAGCCTTAAGGAGGATATTCTCCCCTTTGTAACAATATGAGTGAACCAAAAGGACATGGTGCTAAGTGACATAAGCCAGACACAGGAAGAAAAATATTGCATGAGCTCATTTGTATGTAGTATCTTTAAAAAAAAAAAGTTCAAATATATGTAGAGAGAATACAACAGTAGTTACCAGGGTTGGGGTTGGGGCGGGAAGTGTAGGTCAAAGGAAATAAAAGGAGCAAATAAGTAGGATGAACAAGTCGAAAGATCTAATGAGGACTCTAGTTAATAATAGTGTGTTGTATTTAGAATTTTTGCTAAATGGGTGGCTTATAGCTACTCTTGCCTTGAGGGTGGTGGGGAAATAGGAAATTATTTAAGATGATGGATATGTTAATTTATATCATTATAGTAACCTTTTATTATAGGTATATATCATATATTGTATACCTTAAATATACATGATAACATTTGTTTTATTAAAGGCAAATGGGAAAGTATTTGCAACATCATGATATGGAGTCTGAACTATATTTAAGGATAATGGGAGGCTGCTCTACATTTTTAACATGGGAATATTATTGTCAGATATAAATCATAGAACATACCCTTGGCTATGGAGTGAAGGATGAATTGGAGGCCAGCAGCAATGAAGACAGGGCTACCAGAGGGGAGGCTCTTGCAAAAAAGAAAAAGTGGGCATAACATAATGGCATCATGGTCTAGAATACAGGCAGAGGAGTCACAAGAGGAGCGCTTCACTTGTGAGGTAGAAGGAATTATCCATGTGGGAGAATTGCAGGACGAGAAGCACAGTTTAATATGGAAGGTGAGGATAAAGTGAAGATATCTGGCTTGGCAACTGGGTGGGTGGTGCCATTCACTGATTATATGCATATATTATGCACTATTTTAGAGATCGCCACAAAATCTAGTGGCTTAAAATAACAAACCTTTATTTAGCTCTTTATTGTGTGGGTCAATTGGACGGGGCTCAGCTGAGTTGCCTCCTGCTGGTCTCAGCCAGAATCTTGCATCTTAGTCCATCTGTGGGTCAGCTAGGATTCTGGGAGTGACTGGCTGTAAACATGGTATGACAAGGGCACCTTGGCCAAAATTCTTCCATCAGCCAGCAGGTTAGCTTGGACTTACTAACATGATGCCAGCAGATTCAAGAGCAGAAAGAGTAAAACTGCCACTACGAACAAGCACTTTTAAAGTTTCTGTGTATGTCATGCTTACTTTGATCTCATTAAGCAAACATGAGACAAGGCACATGGCCATGCCTAGACAGTGCAGGAGGGAGCCATGAAAACCTTATGGGTCATTATTGAAATAATCTATTATCTTGATGTAGGAAACTGAATTCAGTGGAGTGAAAAAATTGCACTGGACTTGAATTTTGGACAGTGGAAGTGTGTCACATCTTTCTAGGAGTCAAGTCTGTTTAATGTTGAATGTTACTTCACCTCCTTGAACTTCATTTTCTGCATTTGTAGAGAATGAGCCTGATCAACTCCAATGTTCTTTTTCTCTCTGAGATTTAGGATGCTAATTGATTAGTATTTTGTTTCTGGTGGTATAAACAAAAAACCGTTTTGAAGCTCAGACTGTCAGATATGGTTTCCTTCAACAAGGAACAGAAAAAAAATTGAAGTAGCAAAGGTCTATTTGGTTGAGTCTTTCTGTTCTAATAATCTGTGATTCCACAATTTGTCACTGATTGTCCAATTTTCATAGACCACCTTGTCCTTATGTTAATGTTTGTTTATAGAAATTAGTGTGTCAGCATTAGTCACCACATAAATGATCTTATTCGGTCTTGCTTCCAATTTTCAGACAAACTATATAAATGACAGCTTTGAAATGTGTTCTTTGCATTTTGCACAACTTGGAGAAACATATGAAAGAAGATTATTTTCTAGGATATAATTTGTGGACTATTTAGTAAATTTTACTATAAAGCTTTGACTAACTAACTTGGTTTATCTAAAATTGGTGTTTTAATCCTGCGTAATTATGATATCAGTTGCTGTGGGGCCACAGGCTATCATAACCACTCATCTTGTGGTGCATAGTAGAGGTCATGGAGCAATAATAGAATCATATGATATGGCTTAAGAGCTATACGGGACAGTGTAAATTATTTTGTTTAAATCATCCATGTTATAGCAAAGAAAATAACACCCAGAATATGTAGGCATATTGGTCATGCCATAGAGTGGGAAGGCCATGCAAATTATAACTCATACCCAAGTCCAATTTCATCAAAAAAAAAAGCCTAGACTAGGACCATGTGGCTTCTAACTGAGGAATAGATTAATTATCTCTAAAAGGCAAGAAGTTTGCATGAACAACATTATAAGTACACTGGAGGTTATGTGGTATAGTGGAACTGGTCTTATGACAGATCTCCCACAACCAGCTATTAGGACAAATTAATCTCTTTGAAATGCCTGTTTCTTTATAGGTAAAAGGACATACTTTTTGCTTCTAAGGATTTCATGAGGATGAAAAAACATGTGAAGATCATGCAGTATTAAATTCTGGGTATATATAAATTTCTCAAAAAGTGTTACTTCTTTCATTTCACCCTTTAATGTACATTAGCTCTCTGACTTATTGGAATGGTCTTGAATTGATTATTGTTTAGGGGAGAATATATAGAAATGAACAAACTGTTGGTATCTATTTCGATGAAGAAAGGTTTATGCTTCTAATTTGGCATTTGCCCAAATGAATTCATATAACATCTTTAACTACTATATGTATCAGTTGGGAAAATGAATAGCTGGAGAATTGAACTGGGTCAGGGATATGAAATCTCATTCCATTTTGTCATGAATAAACTCTGTAGTCATGAGTCTCAGTTTCAGCTGCCAAAAAGAGAATAAAATATATCTGCCCAGCCAACTTTACAGGGATTTTATAAGGGTTGAATAAATCATTTTGAAAACAACAAATACCAAATGCGCTACAAAAACATGAACTGATTAAAATATCTGGAATAAATACTTTTCAAGCAACCAGGGAATTACTGATACCAACTTTTGTTTACAATGGCAAATGGAGACAAACATATAGTGAAAATACAAACACACAATGAAATCCAGTTTGACACTGAGGTCCTGAAAAATAAGACTGCTTTCTTTTAGACATGTCTTTGAACCCTTTACCTTTTCAGTGTTCTCAAATGGTTATCTGAAATTGTAGAAAATGAGTGTAAGTCCTGTCAACATTGAGACTCTCGCACCTATTGTTTAATTGACTGCATTTCTTTCTTCTCCAACCTCCCTAACATTGTTACATATTTTTTTCAGGCTCCTTTCTTTTTGTCTGAAGACCACAGAGGTATAGCTATTTATTTCAGAGAAATCTAATATTTTACATATATATAAACTACTGCAGATTCTAAACACAACATGAAAAGTAAACATACACATGCACACACCATAGAAAAGCAAAATGGTTTTGACTTTGGTTCCTAATGAAGTATCAGATTGTGAATTTATACACAGCATCCTCATATACTAAAGGATTATTTCACACCCTTTTCACTTTATTATTTTTCCCCTTCCTGCCAGAAAATGTGCACATGCAGTGGGCTATAGAGGGCAACACACACTCATGTGGAATATTCCCCAGTCAGAAGAAATGAACTGTCTGTCTTGCTTTAGATTTGGTGAGCTACCAATTTGTGATAGTTTACTTTGGATTTCATTACTGGGCAACCAGAATGAATTGGCAGAGAAAGCAATCGACATATGATGCACCCACTGGAACCTCTAATACAGAATGTTGACTGCTTCTGTCAACAAGGCCAATTACCAAAGGTACTCAAAGGGTAAATGAAAGCCAAAATAAGTCACATGTTTGCATGAACCACATCCTGTAAACCTATTAGTGAATTCAGAGTAAACGCAGGATGACAGACTGCTTTGTCTATATAACATTTCAGGTGAATGCCCTGTCCGTACTGTGTTCTCGAACGACAGATTCAGATGTTTGTGGTAAGATAAGAGCTTACTGTTTGCAAGAGAGGGAAAGAGAGAGAGAGAGAGAGAGGGAGATTGACTGACTGATTGTATACTGATGCCAAGCCATAAATTACAAATCAGGAAATTTTTTTTTTAATAATTAAGCCTATTCCTGCTCACCATGTGTGCTGCTTTCTGTGCTAGTGCATGAAGTTTAAAAAGACAATACAGACTCAGACTTCCAGGAGCTTATTGATTCATGCCTTGCAAACAGCAATCAATCATTCTTTTAATAAATATTTATCGAGCATTTACTCTGTGCAGACATTCTATGCTAAGTAATGGTGATATAAAATTAAACAAGATAGTCATTACACTTATCCTCATGGAATTTATAGATTGGTAGGGGAGAAAGAAAATTAAGAAATCTGGGCCAATATAGTGTGGGATAGAGAAAGTATAGGATGATAGTGATGCTCCTAATCCAGACTTTGAAATCACTATAGATTTGAGGAGGGAATGACATTCCAACCAAGACTTAAACTATAAGTAGGAGTGAGCCAGAGAAACTGAAAAAGCAATGATTATTCCTTGTAGTTTAAGCAACAGAAGTAAAAGCATGATGACAAGAAAACATGGAGTAATTTAACAAGATATGGACATTCAGAATGTCTGGAGTTTCGTCAGTGCTGGTAAGGGGAAAGAATGGCAAGAAATGGAGATGGAGGGCTAGCTAGAGGATACATCCCAAATGTGAAATTAACTTTTTTTCCAGGTAGTACTGAAGAGCTATTAAAGGATTTTGACCTGTGGCATGGCAGGGTCAGATAAGCCATATTAAAATATAATGATTACTATAAATAGAGAGATATAGCTATAGCTATAGACACAGACATATATACACACACACTTTAAATATATTGTAATTTTAAAATGATGAAAGAGAACACACAGGTAGAAGCAAACAACTCTTTGGAGATCGTCATGAAATAATTTTTAGGAAATAGAAGTTTTAAGTTTTAATTTGGATCTTGAAGGGAGAGCCCTCTCTCCAGTTTGCACACTGACTAATTTTGCAGCCTATGCTGCAACCGCATCCAAGTGATAGAGAAAACTCTGTGTGTGCCATGGATAGTGAGTATGGGTGAAAGGTGCTGAGTAGTCTACTACGTCTGAGGGAATCCCAAGGATTTTAAATACATTTCTCCTCTCAACCTATTGAGGAAGTCAAGGTATTGTTCTATTCTCTGTGAAGATGGAGACATGAACCTGTGGACAACTCTCACAATTATAAATGATTCCTTGAAATAAATTTGAAGCAGTTTTCTTTGGCTTTGCACTACTGGTCTTTATTTTGTCCTTTGTAGTTATTTTTTAAAAATCTAAAATGTCTTTGCTCTGTCAGTTAACTGTGAATTTGAAGTGGTTAAATATGTCTTCGGAGCATTTTCTTTTACTCTTATAGACCAAACTGCCCCGTTTCCCCAGGTATTTTTCGCATGACATGAAAGGTTGCAATGGTTTCATTTCACTTTTATTACTTTTGAAAAATTGGCTGAGAAGCCATCAGCACATGATGTTACCATTGTAACTTTTGTTGTTGTTGTTGTTGTTGTTGCTTTTTATTATTATTATACTTTAAGTTTTAGGGTACAGGTGCACAATGTGCAGGTTAGTTACATATGTATACATGTGCCATGCTGGTGTGCTGCACCCGTTAACTCGTCATTTAGCATTAGGTATATCTCCTAATGCTATCCCTCCCACCTCCTCCCACCCCACAACAGTCCCCAGAGTGTGATGTTCCCCTTCCTGTGTCCATGTGTTCTCATTGTTCAATTCCCACCTATGAGTGAGAACATGCGGTGTTTGGTTTTTTGTCCTTGTGATAGTTTACTGAGAATGATGATTTCCAATTTCATCCATGTCCCTACAAAGGACATGAACTCATCATTTTTTATGGTTGCATAGTATTCCATGGTGTATATGTGCCACATTTTCTTAATCCAGTCTATCATTGTTAGACATTTGGCTTGGTTCCAAGTCTTTGCTATTGTGAATAGTGCCACAATAAACATACGTGTGCATGTGTCTTTATAGCAGCATGATTTATAGTCTTTTGGGTATATACCCAGTAATGGGATGGCTGGGTCAGATGGTATTTCTATGGACACTGTTGGTTCTTTCTAACTTTTCTACCATCCTTGCTATTGTTCTTTGAACACACTCTAATCAGTCTAAGTGTATGATTCTAATTCAGAAATTTCACTCCTTATGATCTGTTAAGGATATAATTTCAAAAAGAACAAAACCTTTGTTCACCAGTATGTTAATTAGAGGGTTATCTAAAAGAGTAAAAGTTCAGAAGCAGCTTTAACGCACCAAGGGAATTGGTATTACAAATTGAAATTAGGTACGTCAATGAAATAATCACAACCATTGATAATAATGATGACAGTGTTGTTGCTTATTCGTTAAGATGGCTTATTAGTAGGCCATTTAAAAAATTCCCTTTCTTTTTGTTCTGCTGTCTGTGCATTCATTAACTTTTAATAGTGTGATGTCTAGAACCCAGGACCCAGATGCTTCTCAACTGTCTTCATCTGGGTCCTAATGTGCAATTTTAAGCTTGATTTAACTACCTGTAGCTGTTTTTTGGTTTGACCCTGTTGCATTTTCTTTCTCCATAGCATGTAATATATCATTATGGAAAACAAAACAATCAAAACTAAGAAAATAGAAAATATCAGTTACATCCATATTTTCCTATTTTTACAGACAGAATCACTGGTTTATCAATTGGTTCAACAAAGGTCTGTTGAACATTTACATTAAAACAACAACAAACTCATATTGAGCTCTTAGTATGTAACCACAACGGGCACTTGGATCACAGTGGAAACTCAGGCAGGTATAGTCTCTTGACTCATGAAGCTAATATTCTAATGAAATAGATGATTTATTAATAAATAACATTTTTCAGCTTATGATATGTACTATAAATATAAGGAAATAGCAACTTATATGTTGGCTTATACTCCTGAATAATTTTCTATGAATAGTATTTATATTTTTTCATTTATCCAAAAATTGTAGCATACTCTTCATATTGGTAAGCCATATTTCCTCTCTACTTAACAAGCTATCATAGTCATCTTTTCAAGTAAGAAATAAGCTTCTCCAACATTATAATCATTTCATAATCTATAATTTCATAAAACTATATTACTCAAAAATTGCCACCTTTTTGTAAGTTCAAATTATCTTTTCCTATTATAAGCTACTTTTTATAACCATCCTTACAATTAAATCTATATACATATAATAATTATTGCATCATTATAGTATCCAATGGAAAAATTAGGGTGATCAGTTGTCTCTTTATACAAATTACAAATTGACTTCTAGAAAGATGAAACTCTTTTTCCAACAGAACTATATAAAAGTGCTTATTTTTCTACAACCTTTCCCACACTGGTATTTAAATTTTATTTTTAATTTTAATTCTGAAAAGTTCTTTCTGGCTTGTCTGACATTGCCTTCTGCTATGCCTTCCGCCATCCTGGTTCCATGCTCATTTTCAGCCTACTGCTAGCAGGTGTCATTTGAACATTTGTCCAGCTAGACAATATTGAACTTCATTCTATGCAGAAACAGCAGTTTTTCCCAACTCTCTGTCCTTAGGAATTTTCTGTATAAAACATGCTTTTTACCCACCAACTACTTCCTGACCCTCCAATTTGTCAACAGTCACCCTTTGACACAAAAGGGGCAAAGAATATTTAATTTTAATTTTTGTTTAGGAATATTGGAGAGATGACAATGTTGGTACAGAGAGTTCCATTATTCAGAGCTGTAAATTTCAGTCTCTAAGTTTTTAAAACGTTTTTTTCTTTTTACAGCAGAGCTCTTTCACTTTCTTTGCTTTTACTTAACTTCAAAATTGATGTCTAGGATGACTGCCAGCAATATTATATCATGCCATATGTTTTGCTTAATTACACTATTTCCTGAATTTATTTTTTGAAGTTAAATTTTTCTCTGCTTCGTCAAAACATTAGGAACACTCTTTGTCACACAGATTAGAAGACGAAATATTTTAAAATTATATCTATTTGAAATGTTTCCAGAGATTGGGTAGGGGATGATTTCACACATGATCATTTAAATATATGTTACAAATCACAGGATATCAGAGTCTTATGGTACATGGGGTTAAGTTAATCTAAAATAAAAGCAAGGTTTAGATGTCTTTTGGGTTTGAAGTATATTTTCAATTTACTGTATGTTAAAGCTCAAGTCATTTTTTTTCTAATATGTTGGTTGGTTCTGTGCATGGTTAATGTATCAATTTAAGAAAAACATCTGCATCTTATTAATACTTGTATTATGGAGAACGTTAAGATGCATTATAACTCAAACAGAATGCCCTCCTGGGAATCTTATATTTCTTTTTTATTTTTACATCTTCAACAAATCATAAATGGTCTTGAGGTCACTGGAACGTGTTTGCATACAGATTCTTAAAATATATGTTTCAAAAGGCAGGTGAAAGACTTGCTAACAAAATTATGTTGGACCTTTTTTAAAAAATGTATCTTATTTCCTTTATCATTAAAAAGAAAAGGATAAGCACCTAGTAAATATCACCATGGTGTGATATGCAAAATAGATGTCCGATTTTACTAATATGTTTCTCTATTAAATATTCTACATGTTCTCTAATATTTTGGCATCAATTTTACTTTTATCTTTGTAATTTTCTCCTAATTCCTCTCCATCACTCTCTCTTATCCACTCCAAACATTTTCAGTTTGAGTAATTACATGGACTCCTCTGAAGGTAGAGTAAGGGTAGTTTGCAGAACTATTAACAAATCTTTAACTTGAACATGAAATTAAAAGGGACATTATGCCCCAGAGGAGCGGTAGTATTACAGTTTCTTAGCAGTAAAGTAAATGATAAAAAGAATGGAGGTGGAAATTATAAAACTGACTGTGCACTGTTGAACCAGTCAGATATTTTAAAACCAAGGTGTCTAGAGACATGTGTAGTAATCAATAAGAAAAAAAAATAATAAAAAACAGAAACAATTCTTATGCTGTAAGATGAACAGCTGCTACTTTCTTAATGTGATTTTCTTAATGTGAAGAATAGACTTTCTTAATGTGATTCAGGACCACCCTGTAGACAATGTGTGAACAAGAGCTGCTTCCATAAAAACATGGCATTGCATCCACATCCCTGGGCCCTATATAGGAGCAAGTGGATAATATATCTGAGTGTAGGCCTCAGGAATATGTATTTTTTAAAATTAAATTTTTTGTGACAGAGTCTCACTCTGTTGCCTGGCTGGAGTGCAGTGGTGCGATCTCAGCTCACTGCAACCTCCGCCTCCCAGGTTCAAACAATTCTCATGTCTCAGCTTCTTGAGTAAGTGAGATTACAGGTGCCTGTGACCACACCCAGCTAATTTTTGTATTTTTAGTACAGATAAGTTTTCAACACGTTGGCCAGGCTAGTATTGAACTCCTGGCCTCAAGTGATCTGCCTGCCTCAGCCTCCCAAAGTGTAGGGATTACAGGCGTGAGCCACTGCACCCGTCCAGAAATCTGTATTTTAATAAGCACTCTGGAGAATTTTTAAGCAATTGAATAGTACACACACAAAAAAGTTGGATTCCCATTTTTAGATAAATATAGACTCAAAAAAGTTAAGTGATATTTTCAAGTCTGTATACCTATGCAACTTGTTAAAACTCCAAAACAGTTCTTTGATATCTAATCCATTGCTCTTTCTGCAATGCTGCCCTGAATGTATTATTCAGGTTTTCCTGGCTTTGATATTGCATTCCAGTTCTTCTAACTTTATGCACTTTTATTAGAAAGGTGATGTACATGAGAGAAAGTACCTAGTTAGGGCATGCCACCCAGAAGGCACTGTGAAGACATCAGAAAAATAAATGAGTGGCTGAGCAGAGTTACGCTTCACAGGATCTCTCAAAGTAGGAGTCCAAGGGCTACTGTGAATTTTATAATTTCAAACAGATAATGCCAAAAGTTTATCACCAAATACCTATGCACAGGAAGTCAGTCTTGGAGTACAAGGTAGTATTTGAATTAAATTTAAGGATTCCCTGACTATACACATTTTATACCTTAGAACATGTCACTAATAAAGAGCATGCATGAGGTTGCATTGTTTAAAGATATGTGTGAATTGACTCCATCTACATTATAGACTATATCCTACTCTGTATCAAAGTCTATATAATTATAGACTTGATCACAGTCTCTATCATTAGACTTTCAATGAATAGACAGGAAAAAATAATTCAGTTTCTGAAGGCCAATAGTTGGATAATTGGTAAAGGCTCAATATTACCATTAAGGCCATCAAGGTTGATAGGAAATATATTACAAAGAGAAATAGATACAGTAGGAATTACATTTCTGAAAATCGTAGTTTCATGTAATGTACCTACTCCTCTGATTTAGGATAATAATAAAACCCATTTGAAAAGATGAAACGTTGCCAGAATGTAATAAATCATTGCTTCTCTCTATCACTTCTACTCTCTCCTCTCTTTCTTTTGCCTCTTCCATTATTTACCTGTTCTGCATTGCCTGTTCACAAGTCAAGAGTGTGAACCATGAACCACAGAGCTTCTTTTGGGTCATTTGAGGTGGCATGTGGAACTAGATTTATGATGGATCAAGGGGGTCACAGTCACTTTGTGGGTTTGTCCAGTTGTTTTTATTTTTTATCTGAATATATCAAAGAAAGTCTGAGCAGCAATCTGAGGTCAGCTATTGACAGACCGTTCAGGAAAGCATGTATGATGGAGAAAAGCAAACAAGTCACTCTCAAAAGGATGATGTATCCCTTAATTCACCAGCTCTTTAGCTCCTGTCTGTAGGTAACTCATTTGTCCTAGCCCCTTGAAGATTTCTTAGCTGAAAGTCAATGGCCTGCCCTGTTATTTTTAGAAGGAAAAGGTTATTCTGCCAGGAAGATTCACTGTGTGTATACAAACAAGAGCTGTGTTTTTTCGCTAGCATACTGAGCATGGAGTGACTTAGTTTTTGAGCATTTTTATATTCCAAGGTCTTTATGTCCTCAAAACTTTCAAAACTGGAGCAATGGGGTCCTGAACCACCTTCTTGCTGTCACTCTATTTGCTTCCATACATACCCCCAACATTATCTAAACAAGACTATGTACCCATTCTTTCTTTCTTTCATTTTTATCCTTTCTGTCCCTTCATTTTGGCCTACTTTTATCCCCTTCTTACTCTTCATGGTCTTGCCTACTGCCAGACAATTTAAAATACAAATCTAAATTAAGTTAAAAAAAACTGATCCATTTTTTTTCTCTTAAGAGTCATATGTGCATCCAGTTCTTTCTGCTATGTGTCTGTATAGAAATAACAATTTATTTTAGTTTCTCATGACTTTTCTGGATAATCCCTAATCAAATCTCATAATGTCTCTTGTTCTAGAAACTTTGTTTTGGGGGACAGAAGGCATAGCCCTGATGTCATGTAATTCCAATTGCTTGTGACAGATACAATGTAGTATTCATTAAAGGACCATTGCATCCTGCTGTCATATTAGTCAACAGTGCAATTGTTTTTTCACTTGGGTTATGATGTTACTCTTTGGGAGTTGTTTTTGTTGCTGGAGATTCAGAGTCAATGTTCACATATTCCGAAATTAAGTACCGAGTTATCCTGTACCATTACTGTCTTCTTTTACTCCAAAGAATTATTGCATAGGTTTTTCATTTTCTTCCTGACTTAGACCCTGTCTATTAAGTTGTTCATTCAAAAGAGAACTAGAGCTGAAAGATTTGTAGTGGAATCAAAACAAAGTACATTCTTAATGTGTCAATAGTCATTTCAGATTCCTCATACATCTTCAGGGTCTCTTAAGAAAGTCTATTTTTATTACCTGGATATTTTAAAGCAAAATATTGTTGAATTAACTACCTAAATCTTATCTAAAATGATTTGTAATGAAAGCATTAGTTCAAGACAAGCATGTACGTAGGATATTATGTGCAAGGTGGCAAAACATCATATTATTTATAAGTTTTAAGGTTTCATTTATCCCTGAAATATTCCAATCCCTATTGAACTGATTATGCACAGCAACTCTGAGGACTGCAGAGTCTTTACACTGGATTACACATTGTCTTTACAATATTTTTCTCTTCTGAATTGTCTTAGCTCCCTAGTAAGATTGCATTCTCTCTGAGGGCTTTTTGCTCTGCTGTTTCAGCCCTTTATACATGCCTTTATTTTAAGCGAGTGCGTAATGGGCTATCGTGAGTCACTTATCAATGGTTCCTTTCTGTTACTGATGGCTGGATCCTCCAAGACAAGAACTGAGCCCTGGTCCTTTATCCCACCAAGAAATATTCAGCGGGGCATTTCGCGAGCACTCAGCAAATATTTATTGTTTTGGGGTTGTATTGAAAGCAAATAATCATTTATTTATTTATTTTTGTCTCCCATTAGAACATAATACATAGTAGGTATTGAATAAATAATTGTTTTCATCACTTTGGTTGTCTTCTTCTGAGTATATTTCTTCAGGACAATAAATACAGATGCTACATTTTTTTTCTAGTACTTAAAGCTAAAAATTAAAATACTGATATTATAACCAAGTGTTTGTGATGACAGCTATCAGATAGTAGGAATCACTTTCTTTAATATTATAAAATGAAAAGTTCCATGTCTTCCAAAACACCTGAATGGTTGGCATCTTTAATTTTTTAATTAAATAACTTATTTATTTTAAAAAATTAATAGACATTATTTTTAGAGCAATTTTAAGTTTACAGAAAAAAATTCTGCAGAACATACAAAGAGTTCCTCATATGGCCCCTTCCATACCATATACACAGTTTCCTCTATTATAAACAACTGGCATTCATGTGATACATGTTTTATGTGACAATAATTGACAAACTAATATTGATACATTAATAGTAACTAATGTTTATAGTGTACACTAGGGCTGACCCTTTGTGTTGTATATTATATACGTTTTGCTAAATGCATAATGTTATGTATCCATCATTAGAGTATCATACAGAATAGTTTCACTGCCCTAAATTCCCGTGTTCCCCTTTGTTCCAACTATTCATCCCTCCTCCTTACCTTTCCCCTCATCCCCACAAACCCCTAGCAACCATTGATCTTGCTACTGTGTCTGCCTTTCCCAGAATGTCATATATTTGGGAATCATAAAGTATGTAGCCTTTTTATACTGGCTTCCTCTACTTAGCAATTTGCATTTAAGATTTATCCATGTATTTTCTTGGATTTATAGCTCATTTCTTTGTACTGATGAATAATATTTCATTGTATGAATGTACCACAATCTGTTTATCCACCCGCCTGGTGAAGGACAGCTTGATTGTTTCCAATTTTAGGCAATTATGTTTAAAGCTGCTAGGAACATTCGCAGACAGGTTTTTATGTGGACATAAAATTTCAGCTTATTTGGGTAAATATTTTTTTTCATTTATTTACCATTCAAATCCAGCCATTGCTAATATGCAGTGTGTGGTTTTGTCACTTTGAATACAATACTTATCAACATTTGACCGGTAAAAACAGGGAAATTGTGATGCTATAATGATCTATCAAATGCAGATTTGGCTTGCAGGGGAAATACTGTGCAATGGCTGAATACGTAGACTCAAACAATAGATGGACTGAGTTCAAATACTTCTCCTTTATCTTTTCACCCCATGGTCCTGGAGAAGTGGCTTACCTTTGGCTCAATCCCTTCATCTCATCTCAGAATGGAGACAATAGTGGTACATCACAGCGTTGTTATAAAGCTTAAATGAGATCACATTTATAAAGTGCTTAAAGCTGTGCTTAATTAAAAAATGAGCTGTTATTACAGAGATTATTATGTTGGTGTAGCTCTTCCTACATACATCAGATTTGTGAATGGAAGAAAAGCTGAAAATTATCAATCTGGTGAGCTTTAAAAACAAAGCTTGTCATTTGTTCATGCATTCTCAGCAACTACATACTGAGTGTAAATATGAGCCAGAAATGTTGCTGATATTTGAGATATTAAAAGGAAAGACAGAATCCTTGTCGCTAAGGAACAAATGTCTCAAGAAAAGAAATGACCTGTAATCCTAGCACTTTGGGAGACTGAGGTGGGCAGATCGAGGTCAGGAGTTCAAGACCAGCCTGGCCACCCTGGTGAAACCCCATCTATACTAAAAATACAAATATAAGCCAGGTGTGGTGATGCACACCTGTAATCCCAGCTACTCTGGAGGCTGAGGCACCACAATTGCTTGAACCTGGGAGGCGGAGGTTGCAGTGAGCCTAGACTGCACCACTGCACTCCAGCCTGGGTGACAGAGCAACACTCTGTCTCAAAAACAAAAAAACAAAACAAAATAAAAAAAGGAAAAGAAAAGAAAAGAGATTATTTCCATACAATATGAAGGAGGTCTGAGTTTTCACAAATGGGCAATAACAGTCTCCTGACACTTGGCAGGCAGGAATCTGTGTTACAGAACTACCATCACGAACTCAAGAGTCAAATGAGTCAGGTCCCTGACCCTTCCCTAGAACCACCTTACTATGGAAACTTCTGCAGTTTCCTTATCCATTCCAAGCCTCAATTCCACTGTTAAGCTTATATATTAGATGTTTATTTTATCTCTTAAGAAAAATGTGAGGATTATTTGACCTAATTAATAGAAAAGGCTTAATATATCACCTAGCACACAGTAAATGCTTAATAAAAGTTAGCAATTATTGCTAATCCATGAATTTTCATCAGGTAGTTTAGATAGATTTTAGGTTGTGAGAAGCAACTGATTTTTTAGATTTCCTATTCACAGGGATCCTAGCCTGAGAGAGATAATTAGTTAAGTTTAAGATATTCTGAATAATTTGTGAGCTTGAATCAACAGATCAGAAGTCTATTTTGGATTCAGTTAATTCAGTTTAACACTCGAGATTAAGCTGAATTCCTTGTTTTCTTTAATGAGATATGTTTGATGCTTCTGTAACTGTCTCGTACAGCTAAACACCGACAGAAGTGTGATGTCTAAATTAATGCCAGCCATACTAATCAAAGGTTATTTGCTTTACTGTTTAAACAGAGATTATTCATGGCAGGAGCTGATGTGTTTTGATTTTTCAACATGTCAGCTATAAGATCAGAGTGGATATTTTAGCCTCATGATAGCTCCCTATAAATAGAGGCATAAATTATAAATGCTCATTGATGTAATTATAAATTGTCATTTGGGATCCTTTTAACCTAGCAAAATATAATGGCCCTGAGTTAGAATACTGCACTAGGGGTGACTTCTAACTCTAACACTCTATAAGCCTGGAATTCTTGGTACTAAGAAGACCCTACTTCTTTCTACTTATCCTATTGTAAGAAATCCTTTCTGATCATTTACATGTTTGGTGACTTATCTTCCTCCTAATTGTATGCCTGGTCCAGCTACTTATAACAACTTCATGCTTATGTACCAGGAGGTAGGCATTAGTAAAATAATAGTAAAATACAGCAGTGTGTCTCATTTTTATAGCTTTTATCAGATAATCCTTCACTCTAGTCCTTGGAAGTCAATATTTAGGGGAGATTATTAGGGAAGGTACCATAATAATTATTAACAACTCGTTGAGCCTAAAGTAAGATATTACTCCACTTGGAATTAAAATCCTTCTCTCTCTTTTACATGGTGAAAGCTTGGACAAATAAATTAACCTCCTAGTTTCTAGATATTTAAAATGAGAAAACAATAGTGAAAAAATAATGGTTTTTTGATTATTTGTTTTTTTTGAGACATACATGAGATTATTTAGAAGCATTGGATACGTAACAAAAGAAACTTTTTTGCCCTGTATTAATATCTTTATGAGTTCTTGACAACTAACCCACCCCGTGTACCTGAAGCAAGTTACAGCGATGTATGAATGGGGTTGGGTATGAAATTAACAATGCCCTGCTCTTTCTTAGTGGCACAGAATGCTTTTCCATTTTGCCCTAAGATATCTCTATCACTTTGTTTTTTAGTGGCTCCAGTAACTTCTCCCAAGTTTAATGTGCCTGCTGGGATCTCTGATTTATATCTCCTTTCAAAATTCCTCCTGCAGCTCCAAATTCTCCCCTGTATAGCTTTGGTTTACTAAATAATAAATGGCCCATATTTCCTTTCTCCTTTCCTATGCATCCAGTACAGTACTCAAAGTATATTTCAAGGAAAAAATGACAACAATCTTCAGCTCTTCTCCTTCTTTATACCCTAAGAAATTGAAGGACATCACTAGAATGAACGCAAAACAAGTGAACACGTGACTAATATTACAAAATAAACACATTGAACTCTTGGTCTCCTAAAAATGGGGAGAAGGCTGATGTCTCCATTTTGCAGCACCTCGTCCTCTGAACTTCAGGGAATATCTGAATACAGACAGAATTGACCCAGTGACAAAAACACAGAGATGAGATTTGATGGCATAAGTAACAGTCTCATGTTGATTCAGTGTGCACACTAAACTTATTTGGCCAATTTGTACAACTTTCTAGGATCAATTCAGGATTCCTTCCATCTAGCTCAGTTAGCAGATTACCTTGAGTGTGTTAATAAAATGCAGGCATTGGAATTTGTTATCTGGATGTTCCTTGACTCATTCCTTACTCACACGACGATGCTGTGTCACTCAACCATAAAATTGCCAGCAATGGCATCAGGATCCCAGTAAGTTCTTTTCTCCACAAGATGTTTGGCAACCCCTGTAATTCCAAATGAGAGTTTGTAAGGTTTGGGAAGGGCTATCAGGAAGAATGTCTTCAAAATTTTTCATCCCTCCAAGCGCAACCTGAATGTCTAACTTCTTGGCCCAGGTAATAGTTTTTGTGGCTGGCCCCATCACCAGATGACACTTTTATGGTGCACTTATGAGTATCCTGAGCTCAATAAAACAGGGCAATTGATATTGACATAATCTCGTCTTTAAAAGAGGTGTCACATTTTGAAAGGTCTCAAGGAATTACCATTGAATCAAGAGACAAGTAACCTGATAATTCATCTTATCCGGGCCTCATCTTTTGCCCTTTTTATAAAGGGAAAATGTCTAACTGGGAAAAACAGCCTCTCTTTCCAAATGAAGGTTAAATAAGTCAGTAACAGGTAGAAGCAGATAGTTTGCGGGCTACTTTTCTCAATACATATTTTACTACATATGAAAAATCGGATCAAGGGTTGAGGAGGTTTATTAGGGGATAAATAATATTTTTATGAGCTTCTATATTTCATCCTTGAGTCAATCATACTGTAATGAGCACCAAGCACAGGAGGTAAAATAAGATGGAATGTTTGAGGCAAAAGAAAATCTCTGTGGAAATTAACCCGGCCTCAAAAGAGCCTTTAAAAAACAAAATGCTGCCAACAGCAAGTCAGTCCAACTGCAGGTTTGAAGGTCAGCATTCAAAGAGGACAACAAATGCAAATATTACCTTAACCATTTACAAAGTTACTGAGGTAAAAAGAGAGTTTATTCATTAACCTGGACTACTACTGTCGGAACCATAAAAATCACTATCCTTTTCTGACATGTGCACTGTCTCTTTTGATACAAATATGATCAGATCCCTCAGGAAAGTGTCACCTTCATGTCAATAAATGACCCTAGGTTTGCTTCAGTGTCTACAGAAATCATCAGAATTGACTCTCTATTAAAGGGTAAAGAAGGAGTTAGAAATTGAAACAATATAAGGAAAAAAGTAAATGAACCCTTTATAAAAAATTATTTTTCCCTTGAAGAGTTAATCATGGGTACTGTGCATAGAGTCAAGGAAACCTATGACTGCATTTATCCTCAGGTTACTGCTTCCTAATTCCTGCTACAAAAGTGCCAGAAGAAAGGGACAAATGTCCCCAAACATCTGTGGGTATCTGAATCAAATTATTTACTTCTTTTAATGAGTAACCTATCAAGAAATAAGGATAATGTTATTGGGAGTGGTAACCCATTCAAATCCCAGATCAGAAATCATTGTCTTTTTAAGTAATATTAATGGTTGGATTCTAAATGCATTATATACTAGTATATATAAACTGATATGAAAATAAATATGAGGAAAGTTAGAAGAGAAAATAAGAATAAAAAAGGAAGAATTCTATATAATTTCTCCAACTCTCAATTCCATCCTACAATCGAATGCAGAATTTTATTTTGTAACAAAAATATCCAAATTACGATATCCAAGTCATCTCAAATACCATCAGATAATAAATTGCATCATTATTAACTGCAAATTAAATCATATCAGTCAGTAAACAGACACTGATATATATGATATAATAATATAGAGAAGTTCAATTGATTGCAATAGAACTTAGGGGTTTTCTAGAATGATAAACCCAAGGAAACAGCCCACATTAGAATTATGTATGTCGGCTTTCCAATTTAAAGAGGAGCCAGTAAGCTGTGCCTGGTAAGAGACACTTTGCTACTATTACTAAGTATTTGTTTACTACATTTATACAGAGTTTATACTCGACAGAGCCTAAAGTGTTATATTGAGACTTTGGCACATCTGATATAATGAAAATAAAAGCGAAGAAAGCTAGAAAAGAGAATAAGAATAAAGAAACAAAGAGGGATGGAGGCAGGAATGGGGAGAAAGAACAATAGCAAATAATTTCTAGTTCAGATATCCTCTTCAATGCGTAAAGTACCTTGCAGTTTACCAGAAGTACTAGATGGAAGAAAGACCTAATGTAATTGAACAAACCTACTTAATTGTTGTATAGCTATCTCATTTAATCTTTACAATACTCATATAAGGTGGACATTCTCATCTCCTCATTACAGAAAAAGAGCAGATTCAGGGAAGATTATCTAATCAAGTCAGACAAGCCAAATGCCTGCTCAGTGAAAGCCCTGCAATTTGACCCCAGTTTGGTCTGATTCTTAAGGTCAAGAAGTTCTATTATATTCTCCTGACCCTCAATACAGCTAGAATCTTCAAGATTTTGTCAAATGTGAGATCTAAATGCTGGGAACGTTTTAGGAACTGTTTGGACATGATTATTTATGGCTTTGTGACATAATTCACTCCTGCAGTTTTTCAATTCTTTATATATTTTTCAGTTATTCTGTGGTATGTGAGGCTTATTTTCTGGCACTTTTACATTTTATAAAGTTTTTAATGTTTTTTAATTTAATTATTGTATTTCATTTTATTTTATTTTCAACTTTTATTTTCGTTTCATGGGTACATGTGCAGATTTGTTACATAGGTTAAATTGCATGTTGCTGAGATTTGGCATACAAATGATCCCATCACCCAAGGAGTGAACATAGGACTCGATAAGTAGCTTTTCTTTTTTATTTATTTATTTTATTTTATTTTATTTTATTTATTTATTTATTTATTTATTTATTTATTTATTTATTTGACAGAGTCTCACTCTGTTGCCAGGCTGGAGTACAATGGCACGATCTCGGCTCACTGAAACCTCTGCCTTCCGGGTTCAAGTGATTCTCCTGCCTCAGCCTCCCGAGTAGCTGGGACTACAGGCACATGCCACCATGCCCAGCTAATTTTTGTATTTTTAATAGAGACTGGGTTTCACCATGTTGGCCAGGATGGTCTCGATCTCTTGGCCTCCTCATCTGCCCACCTCGGCCTCCCAAAGTGCTGGGATTACAGGTGTGAGCCACCACACCCAGCCTCTAAGTAGCTTTTCAACTCTTACCTCCATCCCACCCTCCCCCTCTAGTAGTCTTCAATGTCTGTTGTTCTCCTCTTTATTTCCATGTGTACGCAATGTTTATCTCCCATTTATAAGTGAGAACATGTGGTATTTGTAATTTTTAAAAATGTTCCTGAATCCTAATCATTTGACATATGTTTAGGATCACATAATTAGATAGATAGAACTCAAAAACTTGAATGAGAGTTCTCTGCTAAGCAGATGAAAAAAGTTTTCTCTATTTTAATCAGTATTTGATTATTAATGCAGTTCCCCTTGAGATGACTTAATGTTTCCTCCCAGTAAGAAGAATGAATCATTCTCTCAGATTTTCTTCTCAGAGTTAAAAGGAAAACTTCAGACATCACCATGAAACAGCAAGAACACACATCTGTTGCCCATGTGAACATGTATTAGAAACCTGTCTCTGTGGATGCCCGCCTCTGCCTCTGAAGATAACTTTGAGTGTGGTTGAAAAGTGTTTATACTGAAGTATTATTGAACAGATGGCATAATTCAATATACCTATGTATATTGTTATGCCAATTTTTGGAAATATACTTAATATACAAAACAATCCAAAAATATGCAAAATAATGTAGTAAAAATAGTTTTAGAAAAGATTCTTACTAACTTTGGGAGATTTCCCACTAGTGCTTTATGTTTGCAGGATAATTTCCAGAATTTATTAAAAGGTTCCCAGTAGGAATCTAGAAGGTAATGAATTACCCAAAGAATCATATTGTTTATAGAAAAATATAACAAACCTGCCAGGAGTGGCTTTCTAATTTGATTAAAATAATATATTGTGATGAAAAAAGAAAAGAAAGGTGGAGAATACCAATTGAGATGGTCTAATTCTATAGAAATCAAAATGTAGGAGCTAAAAGAAAATAATCAGGCATTAGGAAGCCTGTTTCTTCAATAGATCAAATATATCTAATTTTAAGAGACTCCTGGTATTCTTGTCAGATGGTTCTCTGATAGCATAGTGAGAACGGTTTGAATGTTGGACCCACCAACTAGAAGTTTGAATCCTGGTTCTGCTATATGTTAGGTACATGACTTGCAAAAACTATATAATCTGTCTAAACTCATTTATTCACCTATATAATAGAGTTAATAGGGCCTACCTCATAGCACATGATCAAATGAGATCAAATAGAATTTGGTACAATTTCTAGTGTTTACCAATGAATGCTAGTTATTATTACTTGTAATATGTTTACAAGAAAGAAGATATCAATATGGTTTTTCTTTACTCCCTTTCTTACTCTAATTTTAATCCTAAAGTTTCCTGTTTCTTTAACCATCATCTTTACAGTCCCATCGCCACTATAAAGCAAAGATACTCTTAGGGTATTCCCCTGTGACGATTCTAAAATCATACAATACAATGATTTCTTGAATATGGCACCAAAAAACATGCAACAAAAGCAAAAGTAGACAAGTGGGATTACATGTAACTAAAAAACTTCTCCGCAGTATAGAAAATAATCAACAAAATTAAAAGGCAACCTAGAGAATGGGAGAAAATGTTTGGAAACCATAAATCTGATAAAGGATTAATATCCAAAATATATAATAAACACATACAACTCAACAGCAAAATAATAATAATAATAATAATAATAATAGTAATTTGAATTAAAAATAAGCAAGGGAGACTGGGCAACATGGAGAGACCCTATCTCAACAAAAAGTAAAAAAATTAGCCGTTCATGGTGTTGCATGCCTGTGTTCCCAGCTACTAGAGAGGCTGAGGTGGGAAGATCACCTCAGCCCAGGAATTTAAGGCTGCAGTGAGCCATGATAGTGTCACTGAAGCCTGGGTGACAAAGTGAGATCTTGTATTAAAAAATAAATAAATAAAATGGGCACAGGATCTGAATAACATTTCTAAAAAGAAGGTATACAAATGGCCAACACATATATGAGAGTTGCTCAACATCACCAATCACCAGAGAAATGCAAATCAAAACCAAAATGAGTTATCACCTCTCACCTATTAGAGTGGCTATTAAAAAATAAATAAGATAACAAATGTTGGTAAGAATGTGAAGAAAATGGAACCCTTATACTCTGTTGGTAGGAATGTAAATTGGTGCAGCCACTATGGAAAACAGTATGGAGGTTCCACAAAAAATTAAAAATAGAATTGCCATAAGATCCAGCAATCCCACTTCTGGGTATATACCTAAAGGAATTCAAATCACAATATCAAACAGATATCTGAACTTCCACGTTAATTGCAGCATCATCACAATAGTCAAGATATGGAAACAACCTAAGTGTCCATCCATGAATGATAAAGAAAATATGATATATAAATATACAACCAAACATTATTCAGCCTTTAAAAAAGGAAATCCTGCCATTTGCAACATGAATGGACCCAAAGAACATCATGCTAGGTGAAATAAGCCAGACACATGACAAACTCTGCAAAATACCACTTACATTAAAAAATTGAAAGTAGTTAAACTCATAGAAGCAGAGAAAAGAACGGTACCTTCTCGGGTCTGTGGGGAGAGAGAAATGGGAGGTATTAGTCAAAGAGTACAATGTTGGCCGGGAGCGGTGGCTCACGCCTGTAATCCCAGCACTTTGGGAGGCCGAGGCAGGCGGATCACGAGGTCAGGAAATCCAAACCATCCTGGCTAACACGGTGAAACCCCTTCTCTACTAAAAATACAAAAAATTAGCTGGGCATGGTGGCGGGCGCCTGTAGTCCCAGCTACTCGGGAGGTTGAGGCAGGAGAATGGCATGAACCCTGGGGTCGGAGCTTGCAGTGAGCAGATCAAGCCACTGCAATCCAGCCTGGGCGACAGAGCGAGACTCTGTCTCAAAAAAAAAAAAAAAAAAAAAAGATGAATACAATGTTTTAGTTGTGCAAGATGAAGTCCCAGAGATCTACTGCACAGCCTACCACCTATAGCAGGCAATGCTATACTTAATACTTGCGTACTTTAAAATTTGCTTAGAGAGTAGATCTTAGGTTAAGTATTCTTATCATAAAATAATAATAAATAAAGAGGGTTGGAGGAAACTTTTGGAGGTGATGATGAATAAGTTTATGACGCAGATCATATTGATGTTTTCAAGGGTAGTATACACTTATCTCCAAACGTATTTAGTTGTACATTTTAAATATACACAGCTTTTTGTATCTCAGTTATACCTCAATAAAGTGACTTTTTTAAAAAAAGGAAAAGGCCATCAATAATTACAATTTTAAATAAAATATAAAAATTAAATTAAAAAAATAAAAACACGGCTGGGCGCGACGGCTCACGCCTGTAATCCCAGCCCTTTGGGAGGCCCAGGAGGGTGTATCAGGAGATCAGGAGATCGAGACCGTCCTGGTTAACACGGTGAAACCCTGTCTCTACTAGAAATACAAAAAAAAAAAAAAAATTAGCCGGGCGTAGTGGTGGGCGCCTGTAGTCCCAGCTACTTGGGAGGCTGAGGCAGGAGAATGGCGTGAACCCGGGAGGCGGAGCTTGCAGTGAGCCGAGATTGCACCACTGCACTCCAGCCTGGGCGACAGAGCGGGACTCTCTCAAAAAAAAAAAAAAAAAAAAAAAAAAAACGCTGGCTGATAAACATTTTGTCCATATGATTGTTTATATGAAGTCCTCTTTTATTACTCCCTAAAATCATAGCTTAAGAGTCAGGAATTGATTATTTACACAATGAATAATTCATAAGAATGTATATTTGCAAGCCAGTGATACCTTCAGCCAGTGTCCCAATGACCAAAAGCCAAATTTCTGAAGAGCAACTAGATTCAGTATTATGCTTGGCCAATGATATAGTGGTAGCACCAAGAGAGAGCCATCAACAGGATAGAGGTGGCTTTGTTACAGCAAATGAGGAGAGAGTCACGTTCTGAGGTTCTGAGACAACTTACCCCATATACAGCATATTTCTGTGAACTCCAGATAATCAGTTGATGCTTGTGAAGACTGACAGTTGCTTACTTTCAATATTTGCTTTTATGAAATACTTGTTAGGACATAAAATTGTCCAGCCAATTTTCAACACCAGAGACAGTATGTATTTGATAATTATAAGAAATGTTGAAGGTTGATGGCAGATTTTAACATGCAATATTTTCTTATACTTATTTTAAATATACTAATGTCACCTGGGCTACAGTTGTTCTAGGGCAGAATTATAGAATAGAAATTAAAGGCAGATCCAATTGGTTAATGGCCAACTTAATGGGTTGTATTTGCCAAATCGATTATCTACCTCAGATTGACCCCACTGTTGCATTCTACTCCTTTATTACCTAGGCTTTTTTTTTTTTTTTTTCATTTTAAAGTCAATTTCAACTACTCTAGCACATCACTAAATGGTTAATACTTTTCCCAACAAAGACTAATTCTTTGTCTAGGTCGAATTAATCCATTCATTCAGGCTTGTGGATATTTGTTATTTTCCATAAGATTAAATGTATAATGCACAATCATCCATAGTCATAAGATTCTTGGACAATGCTTGAGTGGTTGTTAGGGAAACAATGTGAATATCCAGTCCGCTGTAATATTGAGCTAAGTGCACACACATGCACACACAGAGACTCACATGCACGGAATAGCTGTCAACAAGTTTGTTAAATATGTGTCAGATAGGTAGAAGATCATTTTTCTTTTTAAGGATATTACTAATTATATGTGTGTGAACACATATTTCATTTACATTAAATTCATAGCATGCTTTCTGTTCACAGCAATAATATTTTATGCTTTAATGGTGTTGTTCACAATAGAACCCAATGATTTCAAGAATTTTACATGAAGTGAATAGCAGATACTATTATTAAGTATATTTACACTGGTGATAATCTCAGCAGATAACCTTACACAGTAAAAGAGGAAGGGTAGCAGATACTTTACATGTATTATCTCATTGAATCTCACCAACAAGCAACATCCCTGTGATACAGATGTTATTATCTCAGTTATACATAAGAATACTGAATCACAGAAATGAAACAACCTGGGTGTGCACACATAAGTATGAATTATACCCAAGTATTAAGAACTAAGTACACAAGAATTGACATTTATGCCCAATCCTTTCTCTGACTCAAATCTGTAACCACTATATTATATAGCTTAGGATTCCGGTTTCCCAGCTTAATTTTCCAGATTTTCCCCAGGCACAATTTAAACAGGGAAATGACCTAACCGTAAAGTTCTGAAAACCAGTTAAAGAACAAAGGATTCTTTGGAAGATTTAAAATGCTAGATGACGAGTTAGTGGGTGCAGCGCACCAGCATGGCACATGTATACATATGTAACTAACCTGCACAATGTGCACATGTACCCTAAAACTTAAAGTATAATAAAAAAAAGAACAATTTCATCTACAATAAAAAAAAAACATAAACCACCACAAAAACCTTGCCTGATTACAGTCTAGATTAAGATCCTCAGATGATCGTTCTCTCCATCTAGAATGCCTGTTTCACTTGTTTTCCTTAAAACTCCCTACTCCCTCAGGTTTAATTGAAGCATAGCCTCCTCCGTGAAATATTTTTTGATTTCCCACAAAAAAGGGTTATTTTTCCTTTATGTAAATCTTGTATCTTGTACATGGTTTCACTGAAATATACATGCTCTCACAATTACTGTCTTAATAGTTCATAAACTCTGTGAGACATCTGAGAGGCCATTTATTAATCTGCATTGCATAGTAGTTCCAAAACTTCAGTTCACATCAAAGTCATCCACAGGACTCATTAAAACACAGGTTGCTCAGCTCTGCCCCCAGAGATTCTGAGTTCATTGGTCTGGGATGGGGCCCATGAATTTGTATTTCTAACAAATTCCCAGGTAATGTTGATACTGCGGGCCCACAACCACAATTTGAGAACAACGCGTGTATCAACTGACACATAAAAATGTGTTAAATAAACATTTTACTCTACACTGAACTTTATTCTTCAGAACAAGTTGTTGTAATTAATTGTTTACAGTATGAAGACTGATAAACTAATAACCATCAGATATAGCACTGATTCCCACAAACAGAAAAAAGGGGATATCAGAAAATATTATGAAAATACACCTCAGGTTTTTTCTTCTCCAATATTCCTAACCAGTTATTTAGAACTAACCGGAGGAAGTAGAAAAGACTTTCAGCTTTGAAAGATAAAAGTAATTTCAGCTTTCTGTCTCTTCTGAATTTAGTCTTTAGGTTCTTTGATGCATTTATCAAAAATGCAAAAACTAATTTCAGTTTGAATGATTTGGGTGAAGGTAGATATCACACAATAGGAATAGACTTGGATTTTAAGCTTTTTATAGAAATAATTGGGTTTAAAACAGCTGCTTTCTGGGCCTAGACGAAGCCTAATTAATTAATCTATGTTCTTCAAAAAATAGTTTTATATTTTATATTATAATTAAATTGGTATGTTTTATTTAAATTGATAAAATGACCGAGTAAATACTGCTTAGACCCAGTAAGATGTTGCCCTTCGCAAACTTTGTGTTAGGATCTCCTACTGACCTCCAACTTCCATATACACCTCCAAACATCTTTAAGTTACTCTGCTCTTTATAACTTTATCTCCTCTTCTTTCAAAATCAGTTTTTAAAGAAGATTATAACATTGGTCATTTTTACTTTAATATGACTTTAAGTCATACTTCCTCCCTTGGTATTTGTTTGAAGGTTAATTATCCATCTATAATATTTAAATAAATCAATGGCTTCGGTACCTGCCAAATATCTGTCAGTAAAGCAATGGAAAACACAGACACATACATGCTCACACATATATTTTACTTCTAACTCCATATATGTATGAATCTCAGCTTTAAATCAGTCTTTTCTTGAATTCCACTAAACTAAGTATAGCAGAGGATCTATAAACAGTTATAGTATAAGCATAGTTTTGTGTCTTCTGTTCACTTGTGTGTGCTTTCACAATAAAGAAATGTGATCAGAGTCATTAACTCCAACTTGGAAGGGACGTTTTAGCTATGTAAGGCAAACCTGACATCTAGTAAGATGTATGACAACACAGTCACTGAACAATACATATCATGATGCATTCACTACTCCACAAAGCTATCCAATCTGTGGTCAATAATTCTAGAAATATTTCTTTCAATATTTTAAAGTTTACCCATCCATTATAGTTCTTTCTCACAGAAATACACTTACCATCTACACCCCAAACACTATCTTTTGTAAGAGTCAGTATTAATAAAATACTTTTAACATTACCCAACATGGATCTAATATGCCTACAAAGCAATAAGTCATAATTTAATTGTTCATGGAAATGAGAATTCTTGATCAGGTACTTCAATTATGATTATGATAATTTTCTGTGATTATTCCTGAAGGCTTCCCATGATGAACTGCTTGCCAGAAAAATCCAGCACTCAAGTTAATCAAGTGAAATAAGTTAATCCATTAAACACCAAAAGAAGATTCAAAGATCAATTTCTTCATCTGTCTTGCATCAATTCATTTCTTGGTGTATGATCTGAATTTATATAATTTATGGTGGAATGTCTAGTTTTAAAGTTTGATGTCCTAGAAAGTGAATTTAGAGTATAATGCTCAAGAACCTAACAGGCCCAGATTAGCAAAAAGTTCATCTTTGCTATTTACTGAGTTTATTATATGTCATAAGAAGTCTAAACAACTCCATCAGATTTTCATAAATTTGCATTACAGCAGAGTTTCTCAACCACAGTAGTATTGACATTTTGTACTGGGTAATTCCTTCTTTTTATAATCTTTCTTCTGCACTTTAAGAGGTTTAGAATTGCCACTGGCTTCTACCACTGTATGCCAGTAGCACTCCCTCAATTTTATCAACTAAAAATATTTCTAGATAATGACAAAGTCATTTGAAAGGTGTAATTGTCCCTAGTTGAGAACTATGCTATTAAACAATTTGTTGTTCTTTTGTTTTCTTTCCTCTCAAAAAACTTCTGGATTATTTTATAATTTCTCCATTCTCCTCAAGAGCCTTTATCAGAATTTTGCTTAGAAGAAAAAATAGTAATATTCCAGTCTGTAGGCTACCTCAATGCAGAAAAGATAGAAAGGTAGATTCAAATCACAAGAATAAGAACTAAGAATTTAAAAATAATCAAACTTACTATTCCTCATTTTCTACCTTCCCCAAAATGTAACAAAATTTGATCTCAGAGTATAACTTAAGAGAAACATTACGTATGTGACACGTAAAGAAATGTACACCAACATTGAAACATAAGCAAGTAACCCACACATGTGTGGGGAAAATATTGTTGATGACAAATTAATCAACAGCTCAGAAAGTGCTAATAATCATTTTCTTCATAAGGATGTACACTATATAGTATATGCCATTGTCGTCACCATTATCAAATAATGAGCTGCATCTTTTTTCTACTATATGGTTGGAGAAATATCAGACAAGAGTGATAAAACCACTAATGGATAATCATTGTGTGTCATGAGACTCTACTAAGAATTTTCAATTAAATGCAGCATTACTGGCCTCAAAGATAATCAACCCGAGCCCCAAAGCCATTAGTTGAGTAGCCTCTTTTATTTCTCGTTCTTGTGTCTTCTCATTAGCTTCTCTCATGCTGTGCTATTTATGAAGTATTAAACACATGGTGAAGATTTTCAAATGTTATTTTGGAAATAAGATCTATTAATCAATATAACTTAAGTATATCCAGTGGTTACAGGTACTTTTTTAAGGAAAAAATCATAAGCAAAGCAACATGATATATGAGTTGGAAGCCCTGACCTTGCTCAATATTTGTATGTATATGTTCTGTTCCTCAGGAAGTGTAATTTTGTCCTGTGACTCCTTCCTTAGCTACAAGTTTTTATTGCAGGCTAGTCTAAGGATACGGACCACTATGTAGGTAGTAGACACATTTAACTCCCCCACTCCAGATACACATACACACACACACACACATAAGCACACACATTGATATGCTTACACTGTCCCTGGTTTTGTCTCTGGGTGCTAAGGAACACTTGCAAATTCCTCTGCTCACTTCAAAGTTGGTAATTTCATCAAGTTCATATATGCCAAACACTGGGCTACAGCATCTGGCTGTAAAGCTGTTTAATCTCTCTGGGAGTTTATCGGTTTAAATCCATGACTAACAGTCATATAAAAAATATGGCAAAACCAGATGTCTTTAAACTCCTGTAGTTCTTTGAAGCTGGAGTACATTTCTCTCTGGTTTCTCAAGTTTTCTCGCACTCCAACAAAATTCTAACAGATGTCGTCTCTGCTCTGTTCAACTCTTTTCTGTGTTTCTATATAAAAGCACCAGGGAATCAGATCTATAAGACATGCTCTCTGCTTCTTGACCTGTAAAACTTTAGAAGTTATGTGCTTGAGGTTGTTAACTATAGCTCCATTTCAATCTTGGAATGTCTGACAAGAGGGGTTATCATGAGTGGATATTGTATTATTTTAATATTGGTGTTTTGAATATCTTAATCTTTGACTCTACAGATAAAACATTTTTGTGAACATGGATATGAAAAGCTAAAACGATAAAACTTACTCATATTTCTTCTTATATTACTAATAATTCCTTGATTAATATTTCTGTTTCATGCACAAGAGTATTAGTTGGGAACGGTACCAGGTTTACTTAGCAATCTTCCAGGACCATTCTAAAAATATCAAATAAATTATATGATTGAAGTTCAAATGACATTTTAAGATAATTACTTGTATTATCCCAAATTTTAAAGTTAACTCAGGCACCTAGAGATTAAGTGACTTGATAAATATTCATGGCTGGAAGTGAAAGCTGGGGTTTGAAACCAGGTTTCCTAGTTGTAGAGATTAAGCACGTAACTCCCGTGGTAGCCTGCCTGTCTACTCCCAAGCGTTGGTCAGTTCAATGAGAACAGGAAGTGAATCTGTGTCTACGTTTATATGTTGGTTAATCTATATGTATTTTCATGCAAGTGAGAGATAAAAATTATTCGAGAAACTTTACATAATCATTGTGCAGTCATCATACAATATTTTGTCTTAAATATTCAAATATCCCTAGAACCTGCTGAACAGTTCAAGGCTCACCTTTTCATGTCCACCTAGCTCTAGCTTGGTGGTATGCCACAAAATGTTAGACCTTGGCAAAAGAGGTTGCATTTTATTAATAGTAAATCTGTGCTTCCTAAACTTAAAAACTAAGTTATTAAGCTCATTTTGTGTCTGTATTTATGGCATCCGAGTTCTGTCCAGTATCAGGGATGGCGTGTTGATTTGTACTTTGTCATCATTCCTCTCCAGCTGTTAAAGAGAAGATTCATTTTCCATCTTGGTTAGGTCTCAAAAATACCAAAGACTTTACCTTTTTGGAATATGCTACCTCTATTTCAATTATAAAGGCCACTTCAGTGTAATTACCGTTGTTGAGGAAAGGATATTGGAAATCTGTTTGCCAGTTATTTTTCCTCTTCCAAGATGATATGTTGGTAATAAAACAAAAAGTGTGTTACAGTGGCTGACTACAGAGCCTTAAAGTTAATATTTAATAACTCCATCAGCTATATGGCTTAGAAACCAATGTGTTACTTGATTTTATCATGAGAAAATTTTGTTCCACTGGATGATATCTTAGGAATCTCAAGGCATCCATAAGGATACAACTTATAATTTTTCAAAAATTAACATAAAATAAATGTAAAGAGTTTAAACATAGTTGCTTGCCAGCTATGTGACTTTGGACCTTTCACACTACCTCCTTGTACTTCAGGTTTTCTCACTTGTAAAATGAAGATATTGAAGAAGTAGTCCCAAAGTATTTGGGGTTTTATTTTTTCCCCTTCATTAAAATTCGTAGGATGTTGAAATTCATTGCCTGATGATAAATGAGGCACTTACAGAGGTAAATATAGTATCCTGATTAATAACACAGTAGCATTTTGTACAAGATAAAGAGGAATGTTAGAATTAGTGCATTTCCTCCTTTTTGATTCTCCTAATTTCTGCTATGCTTGCTGGATATGAAATGAACTCCTAAGAAAAGATGTATGAAATCTAAAAGTAGAATACTATGAGAATGTGAAAAAATCTGATAAGAATTCTTAAACTTTCCCCAAATCTTTGTTTTGTTTTATTTTTGCTAACACTGGCTCTGTTCACCTGGTACATGTTAAGTATTCAATAGACAATAGATATTAACATTTTTATTATAGGAGAATATCAAACTCAGTAAGAAATTATAAATACCATTAAATAACAACGTGAGCACATGAACTATAACTATTTTTCATGCATCTCTGTATCTTCAGAGTCTAACGCAGTATCTGATACAGATTAGGGAATTAATAAATGCATACAGAATGAATAAATAAGACTAATTCTACCCAGGAGGATCAGGGAAGGTAAAATAATATCAACCACAAGCATCACCACTACGAACACAACAACAAACATCTATTTAGCAACTTCTTTTCCAGGCTACATGCTAAGCATTTTTAATTCATTCTTACAAAATGGTTATATGATTTTCATTTTCCCCAGTAATTAATGAGAATGATCCTTGTTCCTCCCATTTGACAAAGCTTGTTGTTGTTAAACTTTTTAATCTTAATAGTCTTGTTAAGGGATAATGATATATACTTGTGGTTTCATTTAAATTTTCGTGAAGGCTAATTATTTGAGCATCTTTGATAAGTGTGTTAGTCCATTTTGCATTGTCATAAAGAAATATCTGAGGTTGGATATTTTATTTTAATGAAAGGTTTAATTGGCTCATGGTTCTGTAGGCTGTACAAATATGTCTCCAGAGTACGCTTGGCTTCTGGTGAGGATTGGGGGAGCTTTAACTTGTGGCAGAAGGCAAAAGAGAAGCAGGTGTGTCACATTGTGAGAGAGGTAGTAAGAGCAACAGGAGTAGGAGCCAAGCTCCTTTGAGTAACCAGCTCTCACATAACCTGAGAGAGAACTCACTGATCACCAAGGGGATGGTGCCAGGCCGTTCATGAGTGAGCCGCCACCATGATCCAATCACCATCCCCTCCAGGCCCTACTTCCAACATTGGGAATTACATTGCAATATGAAATTTTGGCAGGGGACAAACATCCAAACTATATCAATACATTTATTGGTTATTTGCACTTTTTTTCATTTAGAAAGTGTATATTAAATTTATTGTTCATTTCCTATTGAGTTTTTAAATTTATTAATTTTGGGGAAAAAATTTTATATTCTACATATTATTTCCTTGTTGATTATATGTATTGCAAATGTCTTCTCTCATTTCACCACTTGATTTTTACTCACTTTATGATTTTTTTATAAACAGAACTTTCTGATTTTAATTATCACATTTATCTAATTTTATGTTGTGGTCAGTGTTTCTTGTACCTGTTGGATAAGATATCATTCACTACCCCAAGGTCAAGAAGACACCTTCCTATATTACCTTACAAGTGCTTTATTATTTTGTCTTTGAAATGTAGTCCTCTCTCTCTACATAAAATTGCTTCAAGTGTAGGGTGTGAGGTAGAGATTGCTATTTGACTTTATAATTAGGAAACCTAATTGTCTTTGCTTCCTTTATTAAAGAATATTTTCTTTTATTAAAAATGTCAGAAATATGCGTGGGAAGAACTAGCTCACCATTACCAGACATAGTAATTCTCCATTTTCAAATAATAATTGTACACCAACTCTAACAACTATGATTGGTTAGGTTATTCAACTTGCTGTAATTAAAAAAAAATCCCAAATTATCTGGCTTAAAACTAATCTGTTTGGGTCAGCAGGGAGTCTCTGCTAAAATTGAGCATATGCTCTAACCAGTCATATCAGGGCCAGATATTCAATTTCACCATGTGGCCAGAAGGTCAGCAATGTTTGGAGACTAGGCCTAATGACGAAGTATGCTTTTCTGATCACCAAACATTCAGTTCACTGTCCTTCCTGTTAACAACATATATTCTCTCTCTCCCCAGGGAAGACAACCCAAAATTCCTATCCAGGCATAGCATCATGTAGAACGTCCAGGATGACTGGGGTGTTAGCTGAATGAGTCTCCCCCTCCCCACCAAATATGCCTCTGCCCTAATTTCTGGAAGCTGTGAACAAGTTATGTTACATGGCAAAAGAGAATTCCCTGATGTATTAAGATTGCAAACCTTAAAATAAAGAGATTATCCTGGATTATCTGAATAGGTTCAACCTAGTCTTAATCTTAGAGGCTTTTAAAAGCAAGGAACTGTCTCCAGCTATCAGCAGAAGTGTAACGATCTAGAGAAGGTTTGTGTACTTCTCTGCTACATGCCCATTATCTGGCAGAGATTTTTGAAATCCCATCAAATGATTACAAGGTCCCCAAGTGTCCTTGGACTAGGCACCTATATTGCTGTCTGGTTGGGACCCTTGATGCTGCCGTCCAGAGAGTTCTTCCTTCACCTTTATCCTCCATGGCCATGTCAGAAATGGACATTGAATAATTTAACCTCTTTGGAGAATGAGCATTACTTCAGCCTATTTCCTACTAGTTGGGTTTTACAGATTGTTTAATGTCTCAGTCACAGATATTTTTACTTAGTCCAGGCTGGTAGTTTCCTGAACAGCAAAACTGTCTTAGAAGTCTATTTAATCCCCTGTTTATTTCATCTCATGAACCACAAGCCACAATCATAGTCCTTTGAATATATACGTTTACATTTACAGACATGATTCTAAAATACACTGCTGTATGTTTTTTCATCCCATAGCCGCCCCCGCCCTATCTACCTACATACCTAATTGTTTAATTCTATGAACCTGTCAGGCATAAATGAAAAACAAATATTTTCCCAGGTCGTGTTGTCCAGTTGGGAGCCTCAATCTACAATGCATCTTTGTTCTGACCCATTTGTGCCTCAATATTCTCATAGCATTTTGGATATATTCTATCCTAGCACTTATTATATTCTTACATTTCTCTATGAATCTCTCTGAAGCCATCAAACCATAGGCTTTGTCTGATTTATCTTACATATTCATCTTTTAGCACATTACCGGGCCATTAGTTGTTGGCTCAATAAGAGTTAATTAAACCCACGATTGTATCTGAAAGGGTTAAAATGCTCAAGAGCCTTTAAACTCAGCAAGTCTTAGTTATAAAAATAAAAGAGCCCACCATGTTCTATAACCATTTACACTCTGATTAGAAATTTAGGCATTTGTGAAGTTGTAGTAAAGTAATTAATCATTAATATGTTGTCACTTGGGCCAAAGCTGCAAAGTCCATGCCTATGGGACTGAAGGAAATATTGTCTTCCCAATAGAATTGTCAAAATGTACAAATTGTAGTGTCCAAACCTTCCACATTTGCAGAGGAGACATGTCAAAAGTATATATTATACCCAGCTGGAAAAACTTGAATAGAAGTAAACTGCAATTTGTAATGTTGTGAAATTGCTTGTATTTTTTTTAATGACACAAGTTCAGATATACTTGTCTATGACATTTTTAAATTAGAAAGTGAACAGTATAAAAACTAAGAATCTTATGTTTCAGAGTTTTGGGGAAACGTTCCTATAAAGTGAGTGTTTTTTAATTTTTTAATTAATGTCTTTGTGATCTAGCAAGCAGCACTTCTTATGCAAAAGTGAGTGTCTCTAAGTCCGAGGGTTGTATTTAGACAAGATTTTTTTAAAAAAAATCAATGTACAGTGGCAATTAAATATGACTCATTTCACGTTAAAACTTTACAAATGATTTGCTGAAGTGAGCTTACAAAAGATCCATTTAAAGAGGTGGGCCTATAAAAATCCTGCATAACTGCAGTGAATTTAAAATAAATTTTTATTTTATTTCATTTTTGGGTGTTTTGGGAATATTTTATTTTATTTTGGAAACAATTTTTCATCTCATGGAAAATAAACTCTTGATGAGCAGTACATAGCTTCGTTGCTCTCTTTTAAATTCCATGCTAAGATGATTTTACTAAAATGTTTTACTAAAACATTTGCCAGCTTTGTTTTACCTCTTGTTGCAGAATGTGGGCTGAAAGAAGCCCTCTCAATCTGTTACTTTGATTTTGTGCTCCTAAGTATGTGAATCACAGCTTAGTGACCCTGGGTCTTGATAGGTTGGATTTGCGGGCCTTGCTATTCTTAGTGCATACAATGAAGGTTGTTTAAAATAAGTAAAGAAATTTTTGTTGTTGCTGTTGTTGCTATGTTACTTTATTTACTCCTCCCCCTTGTGAATCTAACTTCTGATGGTTGAATTAACTATAAAACTTGCTCAAAATAACATCTTCCCTGATCATTAATCCTAGTGAGGATGAAAAGAACCTCCTGTACCATATGCAGCAGTCATTTCAGCGAGTGTTTTAGATGTTGCGGTTGGTGTTTAGGTCTCTGCCTTGGGCATTAGGTTGGCATTTTGCGTGCTGTGTGTGAAGTCCCAGCTGGCTGGCATTAGTGAGAGGCTGAGAACCCTACTGGCTGGCTCTCAGCTCCATCTTCACAGGTGTTGAATTCAGTGGGTCCCTCAGGCCTAGATTTAACTCAGCAAACCAATAAAATCCCCACATCCGTACTCAGATAAAGGAATTCTAAAGGGAATCACTTTGATAACATCCTCTTGCAGATGTAAGTATTCTTTGGACCTAAAAAGTGCCATTTTATTTTAAAATAATTTTTTCTTCTTCTCTCTACCAAAAAAAAATGGAAATAACCTGATAGATATAGAGTACTCATAAAACATTTGGTACATCTTCCACTTTTTTCTTTCTCTATTTGCTATCTATATCTCCTTTAAACTAAAATTTTAGAAACGTTGTTTAGGTATTTGCTTCCTGTACCTAACCATTCTAATATCTATTTTAAAACGATTAGATTTTAAGTGTTTTTACCACACACAAAAAATGACATGTCAGGTACCACATGTATTAATTAGCTCAATCTAGTCATCCCACAATGTATACATGTTTCAAAACAACATATTGTACACAATAAATATATACAATTATGTTTGCCAATTAGAAAACTAATTACTTTCTTTAAAAAACTACAGAATGGCTGGGTGTGTTGGCTTACGCCTGTAATCCCAGCACTTTGGGAGGCCGAGGCGGGCAGATCACCTGAGGTCAGGAGTTCGAGACCAGCCTGACCAAGATGAAGAAACCCCATCTCCACTAAAAATACAAAATTAGCGGGGCATGGTGGTGCATGCCTGTAATCCCAGCTACTCGGGAGGCTGAGAAATGCTTGAACCTGGGAGGCAGAGGTTGCGGTGATTCCGAGATCGCGCCATTGCACTCCAGCCTGGGCAACAAGAGTGAAACTCCATCTCAAAACAAACAAACAACAACAACAACAACCAAAAAGCTGCAGAATAAAATGGGATCATAAGAGGACAAGAAACATTGAGACATTGCTCCCTGGTAGCTGAGGAGAAATGCCAGCAATTTCACAGCAGGAGACAGAGCTGATTCCAACCCCTATCTCATATAATTCTCATTTGGAGTCAACTGCTTCTCTCCTTGGTGAGAGTCTAGTGTCCTCTCTGTGACTGTGTCCACTGTACACCTAGATCCGCACTTGGTACCTGACAGGTTATCAATAGATAAACATTGAGTGAACGTGGTAAATAACAACACTGCTGTCCTTACCTTATTATGTATTAACCATTATCTTGTTATCTCATTAACCATTTTATGAGCCTCATTTATTTGCTAAGACAGTGTAGATACTTAATTTACAACATGGAATTAATCTTACAACATCCCTGGAGGTAGGCTTTATTATCACATTATTGAAGATTAGATCATTGTGGCTCAGAGTAGTTTAAAGACTTACCCAAGGCGACACAATTTTTACATGATAGAACACATTTGAAATCTGGTCTGTTGGTCTGCAAAGCCCAGGGGACGGGTAACATTCACATCAGCAATACTAAAGGTGGACTTATCTTTGTATGGCAAAACACCATCTTACAGAAAGGTCTTATTTGCACAAAACAGAAATCCACTTAGGCTAGCTTATTGAAGAAACCACCAAGGAAAATAACCAGGAAATGCTTTCTAAGAATGCACAATTATATTCTAAAGCCCAAGTGTAGACATGCAATCATGTCTCCAAGTAAAGCTGAAGTCAGGAACTGGAAGCCCTTAGGAATTGAGCTGTTTGTCATATAAAACGTACTGTCTAGTGGGAATAAAGACATTGGTTGAATAAACCCTTGTAAAAATGTTCCCATACTAAGTTTATTATGGTTAACTTTATTATGGAAGGTTCATGGTACTATGAGAAAATTTTGATTCAGGCTCCCACGGAAGATCTCATGTACTCTGATCCGAACACTGAAGAGTCATTACCTAAGATTAAGAAGTAAGAACATCTAAAGCCAATGTCCTCTTACCTTTCAAGACTCCACTGAAGTTAGTATATCGAAAAGATCTTTAACCTTCCCAAAGTATATTGTATCGCCATCAATAGTCTCTCATAGCCTATATTTTTCTTTCATTTCTCTTTAGTATGATTTAAAATTATTTATTTACATGTGCTGATTTTAAAGATATATATATTTATCCCACTTTATAATCAATACAAATGTTTGAGTCACCTTTACTAATGTCCCTGCCTTAAGCCAATCAGCTATGACAACAAAAAACAGTCTGATGAATAAAAATATAGCTGCCAAGACGGTCAGTGGCATGCAGGGACAGGGGGTGCAGTTCAATCAATATCTGGAATTTTGAATTTTTGTTGATGTCTTACTGTGTAAACGGGACATTATACTAAAGACTGGAACATATATAAATATGCAAAACTCTGCCTTTAGAAAGCTTAAAGCCTCATATGAGGGATCAGATAATAACCAAATACATTTGTAACTTGCATAATAAGCTAGAAGATAACTGCTATGGAGAAAAGGAAAGCAGAGAAGGAAAACAATAACACGAAATTTTTAATAAAAAATATCAGGAAGGCCTCTTGACAATATGACATTTCACAAAAGTGTTGAAGAAGGACATAAGATATATGGATAACTAAGTTCTCAAAAAAAGCAGGTCTATGACTTGGAAGACACCCAAAGAATTCTATATACGATATGTTGGTTTCTACCTTCCCTTTTCATGATTCCCCTTCTAGCTAATGTCACTTTTCTTTCCTTAATCCAGATTGTCAGTGTGGCCTCCATGCATTGCATTGTGAAAAAAATAAGACAGAAAAAAGTGATGACAGTTTTTCAAGAAATACTAGTGCAGCATCAAAATGTTGTACATTATGCAATTCAGTGGTGGGACCTTTTTCTTGTGTAATCTGTAAGTGGATTAACAACTGGAAATGTTTCCATCAAATGCATCAGACAAGATGAGAAAATGAGTGTATTTGAACTGGGACGCATCTGTGTTGTTCTGTATCAGTAGAAAGAAACAGCCTATGGAGCTCTAAATGTGGTACTAGTTAACTCATGTTCTTTCATGCATGTATCCCTTCATCAATTAAACAAGAAATTAATGTCTACAATGGGCTTGGCTGTGTGCTAAGCACTGGAAATGCAATGGCAAACAAGATAGACGTGGTTGCAATGAAAAGTGAGATAAAATATATAATGAGGATGCAGGTATTAAATAAATATTTATCAAGTTCACATCTGTGCCTTCATTCCCAAAGCAGATTAGAATCTTCTGACAGGAGTTGCATTTCTCTATGTCTCAGAAACAGATGTAGTATAGTTATTAGAGTGAGTACTAACTCAACTCAAATTGCCATGTGGAATGATACAACTAACACTGATGTTAAAACCCAGTTAGGCTTCCTATCTTCCACCATCATATTCATAGCTAACAAAACTGAGAAATGTAAGGAGACTTGCATAAGGTCGGATACCTTGTTAGCTGCAGTATTTGCACTTTAAATGAAAACCTCTGGGTGCTGTTTCTGTCACCTCATATCATTGTGTCTGTCTTCCTTTACCTTCTCCTCATGAAAATGCCTTACTGAAAAATGTGTGTTATGTGCATAAATGTCATATATGTGTTTGTATATATAGCATTTAAATTTATCTCAGTTTATGAGAATACACATAAATTGCCATATATGAGCTATATATACATGTATGTTATATATACATGCATATATAATTCATGTAAGGCTTTTCTATTTATATGCATAATATGTGTAAATATTATTCTTTTAAGTTTTTCTCTGAAATCTCACCATCTCCCTGATATACAGCCTCACAGTATTCCCAGTACAATATTCAACCTACAAATTCTATTCTGAACCTCAACTTCTTTATAAAGCTATTCTTGAAATGCTGGCTGACAATATATCTCTCCAGAAACTTAAGCCTGTCTTAAATGCTTCAAGGATCACCAAGTCTGGTACCTTGTACATAATAAGCCACTGGTAGTTAATTCTGAGTTAAATATGAATACAGTTTATTATCCAAATACACCATAAATTCCTCAAGGTAGAAAGCATATGTTATACTGGTTTATTTTCTCCACTGTTTCTGGTACAGCCGTGAGTGCATAGACACATACAGCAGTTTATAACTGGAAATGACCTTAGGAAAAATCTAACTTTGTCTCCTCATTTTACAAAAACAAAACACAGTTTTAAAAATAAAATCAGGCTTTTTCTAAGTAATAGAGATAGTTGGTTATGTTGAGGGTAAATCCCTGCTTTCATAACATTCTGTATACCTCACTGAATCTCCCAATTTACATTCAATAAATATTTGTTGAACTGAACTGAATTTTGTAGTGTGTGCACGACAGTATATGTAATATGTATTCTCATATACCAATTAAAAATATATCAATAGTATGTATTGGCTTGCAAAGTCAGATATAATAAGTAAAATGGAGATAGGTCTATCCCTCATACAACCCACTTGGGGACTTTAAATAGAATAAATATTTGAGAAAAATCAAAGTGACAATGAAGTTAATTGTTCTCACTATGTCAAGGTTGGCATTTTTGTTCTGCATCATGAATATCTGACAATCATCAGCTTGAGTCACCACTCATGACATTTACTTCTTGTAACATACTATTGTTTAAAAAAAATGTTTAGCCCTCACCTCTTGTTTGGTTAACACATCCTTCTACTTAAAAATCTCCTCTCGGGCCCCCCCAGAGTTGCCTTCAGTTTTCCCTTAGAACTCATGTGACATGAATTTGCCAAGAAGAGACAGGTAGGATGATGTATCACAGGGTAAAAAAACCCGCAGAACTTAATAATTTCTTTTACATATGAGTAATGGAGGCACAGAATGAAGAAGCAACTTCTCTAAGGTTACATAGTTAGGAGGAGAATTGGCAAAAGTATTCAGGCCCCTGACTTCATATTTTTAATGTACCCTCCTATCAAGAGATGAAACCAGAAAGAAAAGTAAGATGATTACATTCTAGTTGAAATCTTCTACATTTTTAAATCATATTTTAATTTTAAATCGTATATATGATACATCACAATGCTTTAAAAGAGCCAATTAAATCTTATGGAATGTTTCTAAAAATCTTTTAAGTTTCCCCATATCTTTGCCATTCCCTATATATTTCTTTTTTTTTTTTTCATTGTGAATCCAGTTTTCTACTGGTAAAATTTTCCTTCTGTCTGAAGTGGTTTCCTTTTTCTTGTGGTGATTATGATAGTAATGAATACTATTAAGAATTTTATTTCCAAAAATGCCATTATTTTACCTTCATTATGGAAAGATATTTTGCTAAATATAGGATTCTAGGTTAACAGGTTTTTTTTTTTACATACATGTATTTTTTAATCAGTGTTTTAAAGATATTGCTCCATTTTCTTCTGACTTGCCTTTTTCCCAATAAGAAGTCTGTCTTTTTTATCTTTTGTTCCTCTGTAGGAGTGGGTCTATTTTGGCTGTTTATAAGATGTATTACCATTTATATGCAATATAATTATGATGGGCTTTTTGTTATTATCATCATATTTCTCTGGGTTTATTGAGCTTCTTCAATCGGAAGGCTTACAAACCTTGTTAAATTTTGAAAATCTTTGGTCATTGTTTTTAACAAACATTCTTTTCTGACAATTATGAGACATCCTTACATATATATGAGATGCTTTAAGCCATCTCATTGCTAATTTGTATTCTGTTTGCTTGCTTTTTTAGTCTTTTTAATGTGAATTTCATTCTAGGTAGTTTCTATGTATTCAAGTTCCATTTGCTTCTGCAGCATCTAATCTGGTTTTAATTCTATCCATTATATCTTTCATCTGAGACAACATATTAACTACCTTTAAAAGCTTAATTTGGGTCATTTTTTTATCTTCTGCATCTTTTAACATGTTTATGCTTTTCATTGGCTTTCTTGAAGATAAGGAGTATATTTATAATAGTGGTTTAACACATTTACCTGAATTTTTTTGGTCTAGGTCAGCTCAACGTCTGTTTCATTGACTGATTTTTTTGTTTGTTTTAGATTTCTTCAGTTTCTTTGCATACCTGATAATTTTCTTGTTGTTGTTGTTGTGTTTGGACACCAGAAATTATGAATTTAATGCTGGTGGTTGCTGTATTTTTTTCTGTTGTTTATTTCAACATTCTGGTCTTTGGGTATATAGTTAAGTTACATAGTGCTATTTTCTTGAAGCTTTCTTTAAAGTTTTGTTTAGTGGGTACAGAATATCCATTAGTCTTGTAAACCTAAGAAAAAGACATCAGAGAAAAATATGTACGAATATGATGTTTCTTCTGGTGTAAGCAAAAAATATTATAATCAGACAAGCACAGCAATGGCAAGTCATAGGTGCATGCGATTAGAGAAGTGTAAAGAGAAGCTTTTATTGATAAAACAGCAAGTCCATGTATGCTGCTTAGAAACAGTGTTCATTGGTTCCAGAGGTTCAAAGCCAGAATTGGCATCAGTTCATTGGCGGAGATGCCATTACCGGGCAAGTGTTCTTTAAGAGCATATCATCTGATTTGCTATGGTCCTTAGAGTGTCTAGTGATAAACCTTGTCTCAGAAATACATGCAAAAGGTGGAAGCTGAGAAAAGCATGAGATGCATCAGACATATGAGAGGATTTCTTGTGAGGTTATCTTTTAAAGTCCTTGAAACAGTTTTTTTTTTTTACTTTTATTTTACATTCTGGGTTCATGTGCAGATTTGTTACATAGATAAACGTGAGTCATGGGGATTTGTTTATGCAGATTATTTTGTCACCCACAGGTATTAAGCCTAGTACCCATTATTTATTTTCCCTGATCCTCTCCCTCCTCCCAGCCTTCACCCTCCAATAGGCCCGAGTGTGTGTTGTTCCCCTCTATGTGTTCATATAATGTGTTCTCATCATTTAGCTGCCACCTGTGAGAACCTGCAGTATTTGGATTTTTGTTCTTGCGTTAGTTTGCTAAGGATAATGGCCTCCAGTTCCATTCGTGTCCCTGCAAAGGACATGGTCTCATTCTTTTTTATGGCTGCATAGTATTCCATAGTGTATATGTACCACATTTTCTTTATCCAGTCCATCCTTGATGGGCATTTAGGTTGATTTCACGTCTTTGCTACTGTAAATAGTGCTGCAATGAACATATGCATGCATGTGTCCTTATAAGAGAACAATTTATATTCCTTTAGGTATATACCCAGTAATGAGATTCCTCAGTGGAATGGTACTTCTTTCTTTGAGGCATCACTACACTGTCTTCCACAATGGCTGAACTAATTTACACCCCCACCAACAGCGTGTAAGTGTTCCCTTTTCTTTACAACCTTGACAGCATCTGTTATTTTTTGGCTTTTTAATAATAGCCATTCTGACTGGTGTGAGATGGTATCTCATGGTGATTTTGAGTTGAATTTCTCTAATGATCAGTGATGTTGAGCATTTTCATGTACCTGTTGGCTTCATGTGTGTCTGCTTTTGAGAAGTGTCTGTTCATGTCCTTTTCTCACGATTTATTGATTGATTGGTTAATTGATTGAGACTGAGTCTCGCTCTGTTGCCCAGGCTGGAGTGCAATGGTGGGATCTCAGCTCACTACAACCTCCACCTCCTGGGTTCAAGCAATTCTGCCTCCTCAGCCTCCCAAGTAGCTGGAACTACAGTCATGCCCCACCACACCTCGCTAATTTTTGTATTTTCAGTAGAGACAGGGTTTTGTCATATTGGCCAGACTGGTCTTGAACTCCTGACCTCAGGTGTTCCACCTGCCTTGGCCTCCCAAAGTGCTGGGATTACAGATGTGAGCCACTGCACCAGAACATTATTTAATGTTTTTTTTTCTTGTAAATTTGTTTACGTTTCTCATATATCCTGGATATTACACCTTTCTCAGATGTATAATTTGCAAATTTTTTCTCCCATTTTATAGGTTGTCTGTTTATTCCATTCATAGTTTCTTTTGCTATGCAGGAGCTCTTTGCTTAATTGGATCCCATTTGTCAATTTTTGCTTTTGTTGCAATTGCTTTTGGCATCTTCCTCATGAAATCTTTGCCCATGCCTGTGTCCTGAATGGTATTGCCTATATTGTTTCCCAGGGTTTTTATAGTTTTGAATTTTACATTTAAGTATTTAATCCATCTGGAGTTAATTTGTGTATAGAGTGTAAGGAAAGGGTCCAGTTTCAATCTTCTGCATATAGCTAGCCAGTTATCTCAGCACCATTTATTGAATAGGGAATCCTTTCCCCATTGCTTGTTTTTATCAGGTTTGTCAAATATCAGATAGTTGTAGGTGTGCAGTCTTATTTCTGGATTCTCTGTTCTGTTCCATTGGTCTATGTGCCTGTTCTTTTACCAGTACCATGCTGTTTTGGTTACTACAGCCCTGTAGTATGGTTTGAAGTCAGGTAGCATGACGTCTCCAGCTTTGTTCTTTTTGCTTAGGATTGTCTTGACTATTTGGGCTCTTTTTTGGGTTCATCTGAATTTAAAAATAGTTTTTTCTAGTTCTGTGAAGCACGTCAGTGGTAGTTTAATGGGAACTGGTAGTTTAATAGCATTGATGCTATAAATTGCCTTGGGCAGTATGGCCATTTTAACAATATTGATTCTTCCTATCCATGAGCATGGAATGTTTTTTCGTTTGTGTTATCTCTGATTTCTTTGAGCAGTGGTTTGTAATTATCCTTGTAGAGATATTTCACCTCCCTGGTTAGCTGTATTCCTAGGTATTTGCCATTAGTGGCAAAAACCGCAATTACTTTTGCACCAACCTAATATTCTTTTTGTGGCAGTTGTGAATGAGAGTTTGTTTGTGATTTGGCTCTCAGCTTGACTGTCGTTGGTGTATAGAAATGCTGGCAATTTTTGCACATCGATTTTGTATCCTAAGACACTGTTCAAGTTGTTTATCAGCTTAAAAAGCTTTTGGGCTGAGACAATGAAGGGATAGTTTGACTTCCTCTCTTTCTATCTGAATGCTGTTTATTTCTCTCTCTTGCCTGATTGCCCTGGCCAGAACTTCCAATATGTTAAATAGGAGTGGTGAGAGTGGCCACCCTTATCTTGTGCCAGTTTGCAAGGGGAATGCTTCCAGATTTTGCCCAGTTAGTATGATGTTAGTTATGGGTTTGTCATACATAGCTCTTATTATTTTGATGTATGTTCCTTCAACACCTGGTATAGTTAGAGTTTTTAACATGAAGGATGTTGAACTATATCAAAAACCTTTTCTGCAGCTATTGAGATAATCCTGTGATTTTTATCTTTAGTTTTGTTTATGTGATGAATCACATTTATTAATTTGCATATGTTGAACCAACCTTGCATCTGAGGATGAAGCCTATTTTATCATCGTTAATAAATTTTTGATGTGGTGCTGGATTCAACTTGCCACTATTTTGTTGAGAATTTTTACATTGATATTCATCAAAGATATTGGCCTCAACTTTTCTTTTTTTGTTGTGTTTCTGCCAGGTTTTGATATCAGGATGATGCTGGCCTTATAGAATGAGTTAGGGAGGAGTCCCTCCTTTTCAATTTTCTGGAATAGTTTCAGTAGGAGGAAACAGTTTTTATCTTCAGATATGCAAGGATGAGCTCCTCTCCTTTGTGCTCTCCTGGACTCAATGTGACTGGGACTGATTAGAATGACTTCATCCTCGTATCTGCAACTTGCACAGTCTAGAGTTCATTAGACCTCACTATTGAGGCAAGACCCTCTGAGGTCCCTATTCAATACCCCATTTGTTAAGAAATAGTTGGTGAGAATGTAAACTTTTCCTGTTTCTGTGCACGCAGCAGAGTTTTTTCCACCTGTTACTTTCTATTGATCCATTTTCCAGACTTGGTAGTTTCCTGGACCTCTTGTGTAATCAGTACTCATGTAATGATTGGCAGAGAAATCTCAGCAGATCTCTATATCACTCTTTGCTACTTGCCCCTCTCTGATATTCTGCCTTTCAAATTCTAGCCTTCTTTGCCTTTCTAAATACTGTCTTCTAAACTCAAGGAGAAGGCTCTGTTATTGTAGCCTGGAATTTTTCTCCAAATGGTCAGTCAGAATAATCATAGAGATCATTTCATTTGTTTACCTTCTTTCAAAGAGTCTCTCATACTGCCTTTCAACGTCTGAAAAAGATTTTTTTCATATAGTTTCTTCACTTTTTATTTGTTGAATTATGGAGGCATACAATTTTTAAGATTGAATATTGTTTTTAATCTAGAGAGTAGCCAGGTCAATTTTCAGCAATAACCACTTTGATGTTTTTAAAACTCTAATTCAATAGGCTCTCAAAAACTTGTCCTATTAGGTAGGGATGAGGTGTGGATTTCATTTTTTTTCCCCTGAATCTCATAGGCATTATGATATCAGATTGGGAGAGAATATTCCAAAGCTACTAGTCAAAAATTCTTTTAATTCTAACTCTAATTTTCAAATAGATAATTTTTAGATGGCATAAAATTCTCATGGAAATGAATTGGGAAAGATGAGGCTATTCAGGTTGGGTTGATTCTGACTGTTTACAGCTTTTAGCGCTATGTTAGAGAACTTGAATAATATCCTGTAGCAATTGGGAATCCAGGAGATTTTGAAGCAGGAAAATATTCTCATGTAGCTATGCCTAAGAGGATTAATCTAGTCACAAAATAAATTGAGATGGGGAGATTGGAGGCAAGGATCCTTAGATAGTATAGTCATGAGATAAGGACCAGAATTAGCATTGTGATGTTTTGTATACACATCCCAACTAAATTAAGAGATGCGCTTAATTGATGAGCAGTGAAATTAACATTGAGGTTTCATTACAAATAATGGATGGCTTTGGGGAAAAAAAGTTCTGTCTACTGAGGAAGCTGAACTCATACTACTGGGATGCTCCAAATAATATGACAGTTTATTTCCCAAACAACCAGAATATGACATGAACTTCTACCACCTGGATCTGTTCCCCAGAGCAGAGGCTTTGTCTCTGGCACAGAAGATAGGATGTTTGGCTTGCCCAATTCATAGCTTGCTATTCTAATGAAGGCCACGTACTGGTATCCTGCTTTTGAGAGGCGCACATGTATCTCAACTTCGTTTCAATAATGAATTAGTTCTTTCTATCAGTTGCCAACACCTTTGCTTAAACCTACCCGACACATTACATAAGGGAGAAACACCAGCTTTCCTTTTTTTTCCCTAAACAATTTATCAGATTGACTATTTTGTTAAACAGAAGGAGATTAATTAAATTGGCTTTTTAAGCTGATGAAAATAATTAGCATAGTCAAGTAAACTATTTATGATTGTTTGGGAAGAAGAATAAGCATGGGAATCAGTAGAAAGCCAAACCAGCACCAGCTCACATTTGAGAGCGTTTGTTAAAATAAATAAATAAATAAATAAATAAATAAATAAATAAATAAATAAATAGCTTCCTTGGTGTTTTCCCAAGGCCAAGTCTCAAAGGATGATTACTATCAAAAACAGGAGCATAGAGGGTTTTCTGAAAAGGAAGGAGAAATATTTGCATGTGGAATCAGAAAAATGCCCAGTGAGTCTCCGCAGGTGCACATACATTTTGGAAAAAAGTTTCAATGAAAAGCACACAAAGAGACAAAACTGTGGCACCATGGCAGTGATCAGTAATACGTAGGCAGCTTAGTATAGGAGACGGGAGGTTATATTAAGAGCTTGGGGACCAGGCACATTAACTCATACCTGCAATCCCAGCACTTTAGGAAGCTGAGGCAGGTGGATCACTTGAGCCTAAGGGTTCAAGACCAGCCTGGCCAACATGGTGAAACCCCATCTCTACTAAAAGTACAAAAATTATCCAAGAACAGTGGTATGCACCTGCAGTCCCAGCTACTCAGAAGGCTGAGGTGAGAGGATTGCCTAAGCCCCGGAGGTGAAGGTTGCAGTTAGCCAAGATCCCACCACTACACTCCAGCCTGGGCAACAGAGTGACAGAGTGAGACCCTGTCTCAAAAAAAGGAGTTTGGGGAGGGAAGCTTTACCTCACCTCTCCAAGCCTTACTTCTCTTTATTTCCTTTTTTGTTGTTGTTGTTGTTTTTGTTTGTTTGTTCGTTTTTTATTATTTATTTATTTATTTATTTATTTATTTATTTATTTATTTTTGAGACAGAGTCTCACTCTCTCTCCCAGGCTGGAGTGCAGTGGCACAATCTCAGCTCACTGCAAGCTCCGCCTCCCGGGTTCAAACAATTCTGCTGACTCAACCTCCCAAGTAGCTGGAACTACAGGCACGTGCCACTATGCCTGGCTAATTTTTGTATTTTTAATAGAGACCTGGTTTCACCATGTTGGCCAGGATGGTCTTGATCTCCTGACCTCATGATCCACCTGCCTTGGCCTCCCAAAGTGCTGGGATTATAGGTGTGAGCCACTGTGCCTGGCCACTTCTCTAATCTTTAAAATAGGAAGACTGGACTTAATTTGAGTTAAGATCCCTTTTACTTCTAATTCAGTGTGATTATTTGTATCATGCCCAGGATGTTACAACCTTAACATGTACAAGGAAAGGAATACGTTGTAGGCTTTGTAGAACTGGATGAGCAGGCTTGCTGTGTGGATACCTTTTGAATATACCTCCATGACTCTGTGCATATGAGAGAGAGAGAGAGAGAGAGAAGGGTTTTTCATTTTTGATAAGACACGCATTTGTTAAGAGTGCCTATTTTTTTGCTGGGTAATGGAGTTTTACAGAAGGAAATAAATGATTTGTGTCTATTAAAGAAGCAAGAGCAACAACTGCACATTTTTGAGAGCCCCATTAAATATGTTCTGTTTCCTGCACCGTCTCCGTTCATTTGGGTGAGAACAGAAGTGCACATTAAAGGCTGAATTAAGTGAAAGGCTAAATGAACCAATTAATTCTTTTTTCTCCAATACAATGAAGGTGCCAAACAGAATGTAAAGCAGCCCAAAACTGACCCTTGTGTATCTCCTAATGTGACTTCTTGATAGGCACAGAAAGCATGTCCCTGTTCTCCTCCAGTCTCAGAGCTATAAACACACTGAAAAGTAAAGAGGCTTTGACAATAAAATATAACCATATTTTTAATAAAATAGCAGTCACACTGAATACATGAATTTTCCTCAGTCCCCTATCTTTGGCTGACTTTGGTCTTTAAAATTCTTGCCCTTTCCCCCTTCAAAATAATGTCAGTATTAATCTAAAATTTCTTAATATTTTAACCTCTAAAGAGCATAATGTGAAACAAAATTTGTTCACAATTTTAGGGATAGCAATAGAATATATGGTTTACAGTGCGCTCATAGACTTTGTATTCAAGCAAGACTGGTGTTTAATGGCAGCTTAGTGACCTTGAACAAGTTACTTAACATGGCTGAGCTTCAGTTTTCTTGTCTGCCCAATGGAACAACAGCAGCCTTTCTTCTGATGGTTGGTGTAAATGTATAAAGTAATTCATGTCAAGTGATTTTAAAAAATCAAATATATACTAAACACTTGAGGAATGAAAGTTTTCATTACTCTCTGCCTCATGCTTGGGAATGTATATTAGTATGATTTCCTCATGATATAATGTAATAAATAATTTATCTCCAAGGCAACAGAAAAATCCCCAGTACCAAGTTACCCTCTATGACTGATACTGGCATGTCACTGTGTTTTGTTTTTCCAGGATTATCTACTCTTCTTTCATCCCGTGATAAAGCACTGTCAAATTCCTCATAGGTTCAATAGAATGAGATCACCTAATGACCCAGGCAAGACCCCCTTATTGTCTAATAAGGAGTGGCAGACTGCTTAAGTCCCAGTTCTACCATTAGCGGCCAGACATTGAAGTTCCTTCTACCTCTCTAACCTACCTTGAAATAGGAATAGCAATAACAACATCACAGAATAATTGTGAGAAATAGATGAGTTAATATAAGTATCTTTTTTAAACAAATGCTTAATAGAATGCATACTATGTCCCATGTAATCCTTTAAGTGCTTGTGATACTAAGTTATGTAATCATCATAACATCAGAGGTGTTCTGGAGCTGGCTCATTCTCACTCATAGGAGCCAATTATTAAATATTCAAGAATTTTGTGAGCTGTTTGTGAAACTGTTGATAGCATGAAATAGGTACTGGTAGGAGTGTTTACACCTTTGAAATTGGCAAAGACCACATAACTGGACAATCCTGTGAGGCAGGTGCTTTCATCATCAAACTGACTTTACAGCCGAGACCCTGAAAATATAAGAAATGTGCCCATAAATCACAGTCACTGAGTGCCAGAGCTGAGAAACACACCCATTGAGTCTGACTTCTCGGTTTATGCACTTAATCTCTATACTATACTATACTATACTATACTATACTATACTATACTATACTATACAATACTATACTATACTATGAATGTAAAACACTGCATAGCAAGGGAGGAGATGAAGCAAAATGGCTGAATAGAATCTTCTAGTGATTGTCTCTCCAACAGGAACACCAAATTGAACAACTATCTACAAAAGAAAGCACATTTATAAGAGCCAAAAATCAGGTTTGTGATCACAGTACCTGATTTTAACATAATAACAAGGTAAGAGGCACTGAAAAGAGTAGGAAAGAAAGTCTTGAATTGCCTATACCACCCCTCCACCATCCCTCAGCAGCACAGCATGGTGCAGAGAGAGAATCTGTGCTTGCGGGAGGGACAGTGCATTGTGTGTGGAACTTAATTGGAACTCAGTGATGCCCTGTCACAGCAAAAACAACACAGGGAAGAATTCAGCTGGTGCCCATGGAGGGAGCATTTATATCAGTGCTACCCAGAAGGGAATTATCCATCTCAGTGGTAGAAAACTGAGTTCCAGTTAGCCCTACCACCATAGGTTAAAGCACTCTGGGTTCCTAAATAAACTTGAAAGGCAGTTTAGGCTACAAGGGTTATAATTCCTGGGCAAGTCCTGGTGCTGTGGTAGGCTCAGAGCCAGCAGACTTGGGATACATGTAATCTAGTGAGACACCAGCAGTGGTGGCTAAGGGAGGGCTTGTGTCACCCCTCTCCCAACCCAAAGCAGTGCAGCTTGCAGCTCCAGGAAAGACTTCTTCATTTTGCATGAGGAGAGGTGAGAAGAGAGTAAAGAGGACTTTGTCTTGCAACTTGGATACCAGTTCAGCCACAATAGAATAGGACATCAGGCTGAGCCCTCAGACCCCTCCTTCCAGGCCCTCGCTCCTGGACATTTCTAAATACACACTGCCCTGAAAAGAAGGGCCCAGTCCTGGCACGATTTAGCACCTGTTGATTAAGCAGCCTTTGGGACTTGAATAAACATCAGTGGCACAAAGACAGTACTTCCCGTGGGCCTTGGGTAAGACCCAAGGCTGTGCTGGCTTCAGGTGTGACCCAGCACATTCCTAGCTATGGTGGCTATGGACAAAGATTCCTTCTGCTTGCAGAAAGGAGGGGGAAGAGTAAAGGGGACTTTGTCTTACAGCTTGGGTACCAGGTTGGCCACAGTAGGGTAGAGCACCAAATGGGCTCCTGGAGTCCTCAGGTTCAGACCTTGGCTCCTGAGCAGCACTTTTGAACCCACTCAGCACCACAGGGAAGCCGACTGTCCTGAAAGGAGAGACCCAGGCCTAGCATCATTCATGCCAAGCTGATTAAAGAGCCCTTGGGCCTTGGATGGACATTGGCAGTAGCCAAGGAGTATTTGCCATGGGCCTGGAGCAGCAGTGGCCATGAGGAGAGACTCCTGCTTGAAGAAGGGAGAAGAGAGGATAGGAAGAACTTTGTCTTGCAGCTTGGGTGCCAGCTCAGCTACATTAGAATAGAGCATCAAGTAAATACCTTAGTTTCCCGAGTACAGGCCCTGGCTCCGAGAAAACATTTCTGGCTCTAACCTGGGCCAGCAGGGATCTCACTTCCCTGAAAGGAAGGACATAAGCCTGCCTGGATTTGCCACCTGCTGACTGAAGAGCTCTTGGACATGAGTGAACACTGGCAGGAGCCTGGCAGTGGTTGCCAGAGGTTTTGGGTGAAACCCAGTGCAGTCTCAGTGGTGGTAGTCACAGGGGTGTTTGTGTCTGCCCTCCCGCAGCTCCAGGCAGCTCAGCATGGAGAGACAGATTCTATTTGTTTAGGGTAAAGTAAGGGTAGAGAACAAAAGTCTCTGCCTCATAATTCAGGGAATTCTCATGGATCTTATTGAAGATGACCAATATGGTAGCTCCTTGAGTCTGCAAGAGTCACAGAATTACTGGATTTAGGATGTCCCCTTATGCAGATACAGCTGCAATAACCAAAGAGTTAGATCACAACACTCAATTACCTTTGAATACTTGGAAACCATTTCTAAGACAGATGGGTAAAAACAGGCCAAGGCTACAAAGGCTACAATAAATACCTAACTCTTCAATGCCTAGACATCAAAGAACATTCACGAGCATGAAGACCATCCAGGAAAACATGACCTCACTGAATGAAATAAATAAGGTGACAGTGACCTAACCTGGTGTGACAGAGAATTCAGAACAGCTGTTCAGAGGAAGCACAATAAAATTGGAGATAACAGAGAGAAGTAATTCGAAATCCTATCAAATAAATTTAACAAAGAGATTGAAATAATTTTCTTGAGACAGAGTCTCGCTGTATCGCCCAGGCTGGTGTGCATTGGCATGATCTCAGGTCACTGCAACCCCCACCTCCCAAGTTCAAGTGTTTCTCAAGACTCAGCCTCCCAAGTACCTAGAATTACAGGCACGTGACACTAGGCCTGGTTAATTTTTGTGTTTTTAGAGATGGGGTTTTGCCATGTTGGCCAGAATGGTCTCAAACATTTGGCCTCAAGTGAACCGCTACCTCAGCCTCTCAAAGTGCTAGAATTACAAGCATGAGCCACCGCACCTGGCCTGAAATAATTTTTAAAAATCAAATGGAAATTCTGGACCTGAAAAATTATATAGTGAAAAATGCATTAGTTTCTCAAGAGCAGAACTGATGATGCAAAAGAAAGAATTGGTGACTTGAAGCCAACCTATTTAAAAATAGACAAGCAGAGAAGACAAAAGAAGAAAGAAAAAAAAAGAATGAACTACAGCTACAAAATCTAGAAAATAATCTAAAAAGGCAAATCTAAGAGATATTGACCTAAAAGAGTAAGTAGAGAGAAAGACTGGGGTAGAAAGTTTATTTGAAGGAATAATAACAGAGAACTTATACCTATAGAAAGATATTAATATTCAAGTACAAGAACATTATAGAACACCAAGAAGATTTAACCCAAACAAGACTACCTCAATACATTTAATAATCAAACTCCCAAAGGTCAAGGATAAAGAAACAATCCCAAGAGCTGCAAAAGAAAAGAAACAAATAACATACAAAGGTGCTCCAAAGCATCCTGCATCAGACTTCTCAGTGGAAACCTTCAAGAGTGGCATAACATATTAAAAGTGCTGAAGGAAAAACTGTTTTATCTCTGAATAGTATATCCAGTGAAAATATCCCTCAGATATGAAGTAGCAATGTTTTCTCAGGCAAACAAAAGCTGAGGGATTTTATCAACACCAAAACTATCCTGCAAGAAATGCTAAAGGGAGTTCTCCAATCTGAAAGAAAAAGACATTAATGAGCCACAAGAAATCATCTGAAGATATAAAACTTATTACTGCAAGTAAGTTCACAGACAAACACAGAATATTATAACACTGTAATTGTGGTGTGCAAACTACTCATATCTTGTCAACTCAAGATGAACCTATCAAAACTAATAACCACAACAACTTATCAAGACATAGTATAAGAAGATATACATATGTAACTAACCTGCACATTATGCACATGTACCCTAAAACTTAAAGTATAATAATAATAAAATAAAATGAAAAAAAGAAGATATAAATAGGAACAACCAAAAATTTAAAAGCAGAGTGGGATGAAGTTAATTTGTAAAGATTTTATCAGTTTTCTCTTTGCTTGTTTGTTTGTTATTGCAATTAGTATTGTGTTGTCATGTGTTTAAAATAATGGTTTATAGGATGTTATTCACAAGCTTCATGGTAACATCAAATTTAAAAAACCTACAACAGATCCACAAAAAATAAAAAGCAAGAAATTAAAACATACAAGAAAAAAACACCTTCGAAGGAAGTAAGGAAGGAAAGGAAGGAAAGGGAAGGAAGGAAGGAAGGAAAAAAGGAAGGAAGGAACTATAAAACAACCAGAAAACAAATAACAAAAAGGCAGGAGTCTTTATTTATCAATAATAACATTGAATGTAAATGGACTAAAATTTCCAGTAAAAGACATAGAGTGGCAGAATGAATAATTTTAAAATATTCGTTACCTACAAGAAACACACTTCACCTGTAACATCTATAAAGACACACATAGGCTGAAAATAAAGGGATGAAAAAAGGTATTCTATGCAAGTGAAAACCAAAAAGCAAGAGTAGCTATACTTATATTAGACAAAACAGACTTCAATACAAAACTATAAAAAGAGATAAACAAGGTCATTATATAGTGACAAAGAGGTCAAATCAGCAAGAGGATATAATGATTGTAAATACATATGCACTCAACACTTGATCAACCAGATATATAAAGCAAAATATATTTTGTTAAGGGTAGTCAAGTTTAGTAGTGAGAAAGGGGGGAAGAGTATAACAAGGAATTCAATATGTAACTGACTGTGATCAATTGAGATAACTGACTACCCTAGGACTAGCCTAAAGCAAATATTAGAGCTAAAGAGAGAGACAGACCTCAGTACAACAATAGCTGGAGGTTTCAGCATCCCACTTTCAGCTATTGGACAGATCATCCAGACAGAAAACCAACATAGAAACATTAGACTTAATCTGCACTATAAACCTAATGGACCTAATAAATATTTATGAATATTTCATCCAGTAGCTGCAGAATGCACATTCTTCTCCTCAGCACACAGATTATTCTCAAGGATAGAACATATGTTTGGCCACAAAACAAGTCTTTAAAATTTCAAAAAAAAAAATCATATCAAGTATCTTATTTGACAGCAATGAAATAAAACTAGAAATCATCATAAAAAGAGAAACATTGGAAACTGTACAAACACATCGAAATTACACAATATGCTCCTGAATGATCAGTGGATCAGTCAAGGATGCCCACTTTCACCATTACTATTGAAAATAGTACTGGAAGTCCTACACAGAACAATCAAACAAGAGAAAGAAAGGGCACTTAAATTAGAGTGAAAGAAGTAAAAGTATCTTTGTTTGCAGATGATATGATCCTATATTTGGAAAAATTTGAAGACTCCATCAAAAAAACTGTTTAATAAATTCAGTAAAGTTGCAGGATACAAAATCAACATACAAAAATCTGTCACATGTCTACATGCCAACAGCAAACAATCTGAAAATGAAATCAAGCAAGTAACCCCATTTGCACTGGCTACAAGTAAAAGAAAATACTTAAAAATTAACCAAAGAAGTAAAAGATCTCTACAATGAGAACTGTAAAACATTAATGCACGAACTTGAAGAGAACACAAAAATAAATGGAAAGATATTTCATGTTCATGGATTGAGAGAATCAATATTATTAAAAAGTTCTTACTTTCCAAAGCAGTCTATAGATTCAATGCAATCCTTATCAAAATACCAATGGCACTCTTCATAGAAATATGAAAAATAATTCTAAAATTTATATGGAACCACAAAAGATTAAGAATAGCTAAAGCCATTCTGAGCAAAAAGAACAAAACTGGAGGAATCATGTTACCTGACTTCAAATTATACTACAGAGCTATAGTAACCAAAACATCATTGTACTGGCATAAAAACAGATTAAAGACTTAAATCTAAGATCGCAAGCTATGAAACTACTAAAAGAAAACATTGGGGACGTGCTTCAGGACATTGGTCTGGGCAAAGATTTTTTGAGTAATATCCTAAAAGCATAAGCAACCAAGCAAAAACAGACAAATGAAATTAAATATAGTTAAATAGTTTCTACACAGCAAGGAAAACAATCATCAAATTGAAGAGAAAACTCATATGATTGGAGAAAACATTTGCAAACTCTACATCTGACAAGGGATTAATAACTAGAATATATAAGGAGGTCAAGCAACTCAATAGGAAAAAATCTTATAATCTGATTTTAAAATGGGCAAAAGATCTGAATAGACATTTCTCAGAATGTCTGAGATTGTGTCAGAATCGCATACAAATGGCAAACAAGTGTATAAAAAAGTCCTTAACATCATTGATCATCAGAGAAATGCAAATCGAAATTACAATGAGGTATCATCTCATTCCAGTTAAAAGGACTTTTATCCAAAAGACAGGCAATAACAAATGCTGGCAAGAATGTGGAGAAAAGGGAACCCCATTCACTGGTGTTTGGAATGTAAATTAGTACAGTCACTATAAATAACAGTATGGAGGTTTCTCAATAAACTAAAAATAGAACTATCATATAATCCAGCCATTCCACTACTGGGCAAATATGCTCCACAAAAGGAAATCAGTATATTGAAGAAATATCTGCACTCCCATGTTAATTGCAGCACTATTCACAATAGCCAAGATTTGGAAGCAACTGAAGTGTTCACCAACAGATGAATGGATAAGGAAAATGTGGTACATATACACAATAGAGTGCTATTCAGCCATTAAAAAAATGAGATTCTGTCATTTGCAACAACATAGACGGAACTGGAGGTCTTTATATTAATGTGAAATAAGCCTGACACGGAAAGACAAACTTTTGCATATTCTCACTCATTTGTGGCTGCTACAAATTAGAGTAATTGAACTCATGGAGATAGAGAGTAGAATGATGGTTACCAGAGTCTGAAGGGTATTTGTGGAGGAAGGGAGTGGGGATGATTAATGGATTAAAAATGTAGTTAGAATGAATAAAATCTAGTATTTGATAGCACAACAGGATGACAATAATTTATTGTAGGTTTTAAAATAGCTAAAAGAGTATAATTGCAAAGTTTGTAACACAAAAAATAATAAATGCTTGAGGTGATGGATACTCCATTTACCCTGATATGATTATTATGCATTATATGCCTGTTTCAAAGTATCTCATATACCCCACAAATATATACACCTACTATGTACACACAAAAATAAAAAATTAAATACACTGAATAGTAAGTAGTCAATAAATTTTAGCTATTGTTAACATTTAAAAAGACATTTCCCTCACTGCTTCTTTGTTTTCCTCTGTTCTTTCTCTGTTTTATCTCATTTCTCACACAAACTTTACTTTGTGTCTTTACTAGGTCTTTATGTGTTGTATAAGAAACTATATTTTTAAAATTATTATAGTTTCCATCATACATTGAAGTCATTAGAAAGCGTTACAGATTTGGATTATCACATCTTTTAGCTTGCATGGGTTTTGGTGAAGAAGGCAGGGTGGAGGCTCATTAGCTGTTGTCTAAGATGCTGAGAGCAGAGGTAGGCATGCAGGTCATGAGAATGTCCCCATAACTACTACAAGTGAAAATAAGTCCATAAAGAGCAAGAGTGACAGCGATAGTGGAGTAATGTAGGCATTTCATTTCTTCCTTGAGTTTACACCAGTCCACGTGATTTTGGACTTAAATGTTGTGAGAGACAAGCTAAGCTGTGCCTCTTGTAAAATGTAGGACCTCTGGGAAAATAAATATACTAAGTCTGTTTCTTCAACAATAAAATGTAAATAGCAGTAAAAATAATTTTTTTCTGGCTTGAGGTGATGCATGCATACCTTGTTTTATTGTGCTTCACAGATTTTTGGGGGTTTTTTAAAACAAATTGAAGGTTTATAGCAACTCTGCATTGAGCAAGTCTAGCACTGTTTTTCCAACAACATGTGTTCATATCATGTCTCTGTGTCACATTTTCATAATTCTCACAATATTTCAAACTCTATTATTATTATTAAATCTGTTATGGTGCTCTGTGATCTTTGATGTTACTATTGTAATTGTTTTTGGGTACCTTGATCCATGCCCATATAACACATTTAATCCAGAAATGTTGCGTGTGTTCTGACTGCTGCAACAACTGGTCATATCTCTCCCTTTTCTGGGGCCTCCCAATTTCTTGAGAGACAACAGTATTGAAACTAGGCCAATAAACAACCCTACAATGTCCTTTAAAATGTTTTCAAATGGGCAGGGTGCAGTGGCTCACACCTGTAATACTAGCATTTTGGGAGGCCAAGGCAGGCGGATAACCTGAGGTTGGGAGTCTGAGGCCAGCCTGACCAACATGGAGAAACCCCATCTCTACTAAAAATATAAAATTAGCCAGGTGTTGTGGTGCATGCCTGTAATCCCAGCTACTCAGGAGGCTGAGGCAGGAGAATCACTCGAACCCAGGAGGCAGAGTTTGCGCTGAGCCAAGATCACGCCATTGCAATCCAGCCTAGGCAACAAGAGCGAAACTCCGTCTCAAAACAATAAAATAAATAAATATTTTCAAATGAAAGGAAATATTGCACATCTCTCACATTAAATCAAAAGCTAGAAATGACTAAGCTTAGTAACGAAGGCACAATGCCATACAGTTAGCCAAGTTGTGAAATCAAAGAAAAAAAATTCTGAAGAAAATTAAAAGTGAGACTTCAGCGAACACATGAATGATAGGAAAGCAAAACAGCCTGTTGCCAATATGAAGAAAATTTTAGTGGTCTGGATAGACCAAACCAGCTGCAACATTTTCTTAAGGCAAAGCCTAATATAGTGAAGGCTAAGAAAGGTGAGGAAATTGTAGGAGAAAAATTTCAAGCTAGCAGAGATTGGTTCATAAGGTTTAGGAAAACTACCAAATCCACAACATAAAAGTATAAGGTGAAGTAGCAAGTGCTGATGTAGGAGCTGCAGCAAGTTATTCAGAAAATCTAGCTAAATGACTGATGAAGGTGGCTACACTAAATAAAAATTGTCCAAGTAGACAAACAACTTTCTCTTGTAAGAAGATCCCATCCAAGACTTTCATAGCAAGAGAGGAGAAGTCAATGCCTGGCTTCAAAGCTTCAAAGAACAGGCTGACTCTTATTAGGAGTTAATGCAGCTGGTGGCTTTAAGTTGAAGTCAATACTCATTTACCATTCTGCAGATCCTAGGACCCTTAAGAATTATGCTAAATCCACTCTGCCTGTGCTTCATTAATGGAATGACAAAGCCTGGATGACAGCACATCTATTTATAGTATGGCTTGGTGAATATTTTAAACTCACTGTTGAAATCTGCTCAGGAAAAAAAAAACGATTTTTATAAAATACTACTCCTCATTGACAATGTACTTGGTCACTCAAGAGCTCTGATGAAGACATACAAAGAGATTTATGTTGTTTGCTTTTAAAAAAACGTTTATTTTAAGTTCAGGGGCACACGTGCAGGTTTGTTACATAGGTAAACTTGTATCTTGGGGATTTGTTGTACAGATTATTTCATCACCAGGTATTAAGCCTAGTACCCATTAATTACTTTCCCTGATCCTCTCGCTCCTCCTACCTTCCAGCCTCTGATAGGCCTCGGTGTCTGTTGTTCCCCTCTGTGTGTCCATGTGTTCTTGTCATTTAGCTGCCACTTATAAGTGAGAACATGCACTATTTAATTTTCTGTTACTGTGTTAGTTTGCTAAGAATAATGGCCTCTAGCTCCTTCTATGTCCCTGCAAAGGACATGATCTCATTCATTTTTATGGCTGCACAGTATTCTATGGTGTATATGTATCACATTTTCTTTATCCAGTCTATTATTGATGGGCATTTAGGTTGATTCCATGTCTTTGCTATTGTGAACAGTGATGCAATGAACATACAAATGCATGTGTCTTTGTAACAGAACAATTTATATTCCTTTGGGTATATATGCAGTAATGGGATTTCTGGGTGAAATGGTATTTCTGTCTTTAGCTGTTTGAGGAATCACCACACCGTCTTCTGCAATGGTTGAACTAATTTACACTCCCACCAACAGTGTATAAGCATTCCTTTTACTCCACAACCTTGCCAGCATCTGTGATTTTTTACCTTTTTAATAACAGCCATTCTGACTGGTGTGAGATGGTGTCTTATTGTGTTTTTGATTTTCATTTCTCTAATCATCAGTGATGTTGAGCTGTTTTTCATATGCTCGTTGGCCTCATGTATGTATTCTTTTAAGAAGTGTGTGTTCATATCTTTTGCCCACTTTTTAATGGTGTTGTTTGGTTTTTCCTTGTGAATTTGTTTAAGTTCCTCATAGATGCTGGATATTACCACTTTGTCCAATACATAGTTTGCAAAATTTTCCTTCCATTCTGTAGGTTGCCTGTTTACTCTTTTGATAGTTTCTTTTGCTATGAAGTATCTCTTTCATTTAACTAGGTCCCACTTGTTAATTTTTGGTTGTGTTGCAATTGCTTTTGGCATCCTCATCATGAAATTTTTGCCTGGTCCTACATCCAGAATGGTAATTCTTATGTTATTTGTCAGGGTTTTTATAGTTGTAGGTATTACATTTAAGTATTTAATTTATTTTGAGTTGATTTTTGTATATAGCATAAGGAAGGGGTCCAGTTTCAATCTTCTGCATATGGCTAGCCAGTTCTCCCAGCACCATTTATTAAATAGGGAATCCTTTTTCCATTGCTTGTTTTTGTCAGCTTTGTCAAAGATCAGATGGGTGTATGAATATGGCATTATTTCTGTGCTTTCTATCCCATTCTATTGGTCTATGTAACTGTTTTTGTACCAGTATCATGCTGTTTTGGTTACTGTGGCCTTGTAGTGTAGTTTGAAGACAGGTAATGTGATGCCTCCAGCTTTGTTTATTTTGCTTAGCATTGTCTTGGCTATTTGGGATCTTTTCTGGTTCCATATGAATTTTAGAATAGTATTTTTGAATTCTGTGAAGAATGTTATTGATAGTTTGATAGCATGGCATTGAATCTATAAATTCAATTGAATTTGATAGAATGGCATGGAATCTATAAATTCTATAAATTACTTTGGGCAGTGTGGCTGGTTTGACAATATTGATTCTTCTTCCTATGAGCATGTAATGTTTTTCTATCTGTTTGTATCATCTCCAATTTATTTGAGCAGTGTTTTGTAATTCTTATTGTAGATATCTTTTATCTCCCTGGTTAGCTATATTCCTAGGCATTTTATTCTCTTTGTAGCTCTTGTGAATGGGATTGCATTCTTGATTTGGCTCTCAGCTTGGATGTTCTTCGTGTACAGGAGTACTACTGATTTTTTACATTGATTTTGTATGCTGAAATTTTGTTGAAGTTGTTCATCAGATCAAGGAGCTTTTGGGCAGAGACTATGGGGATTTGTAAGTATAGAATTATATTGTCTGCAAACAGTGGTAGTTTGATTTTCTCTCTTCCTACTTGAATGCATTTTATTTCTTTCCTTTGCTGGATTGCTCAGGCCAGGCCTTCCAGTACAGTATTGAAATAGTAGTGGTAAGAGAGAGTATCCTTGACTTGTTCTGGTTTTTAAGGGAAATGCTTACACTTTTTGCCCATTCATTATGATGTTGGCTGTGGGTTATCATAGAGGGCTCTTATTATTTTGGAGTATATTCTTTTAATGCCTAGTTTGTTGAGTGTTTTTAATATAAAGGAATGTTGAATTTTACTGGAAGCTTTTTCTGCATCTATTGAGATAATTATTTGGTTTTTGTTTTTAGTTCTGTTTATGTGATAAATCACATTTATTGATTTGCTTATATGTTGAACCAACCTTGCATGCCAGGGATAAAGCTTACTTGATCATAGTGGATTCACTTTTTAATGTGCTGCTGGGTTTGGTTTGCTAGTGTCTTGTTGATGATTTTTGCATGTATGTTCATCAAGAATGTTGGCTTAAAGTTTTCTTTTTTTGTTGTATCTCTGCCAGGTTTTGGTATCAAGATAATGCTGGCCTCATAGAATGAGTTGGGAAGGAGTACCTCCTCCTCAATTTTTTCAGAATCGTTTCAGAAGAAATGGTACCAGCTCTTCTTTATACATCTAGTAGAATTTGGCTGTAAATGCACCTGGTCCTGGGCTTTTTTTGGTTTGCAGGCTTTTCATTACTGATTCAATTTTGAAACTTATTATTGGTCTTCTCAGGGATTCAACTTCTTCCAAGTTCAGTCTTCAGATGTTGTATGTCTCTAGGAATTCATCAATTTCTTCTAGGTTTTCTAGCTTGTGTGCATGGAGGTGTTCTTAGTAGTCTCTGAGACCTTTTTGTATTTCTATGGCATCAGTGGTAATGACCCCTTTGCCATTTCTAATTATTTTTATTTGGATCTTCTCTCTTTTTGTTCTTTATTAGGCTAGCTAACAGTCTATCTCTCTCTCTTTTTTTTTTTTCTTCAAAAAACCAACTCCTGGATTCGTTATTCTTTTGTAAGGTTTTTTTGTCTAGAATTTAGAGATCTTTATATATCACTCCATATTAAAAACAATGGTTTTGAATACTGTATGTTCTCACTTATAAGTGGGAGCTAAACAATGAGAACGCATGGACCAAAGAGGGGAACAATGGACACCAGGGTCTATTTGAGGGTGGAAGTTGGGAAGAAGGAGAAGATGAGATAAAATACCCATCAGGTACTATGCTTATAACATGGGTGACTGAATAATCTGTATACCAAATTGCCATGACCTAAAGTTTACCTAAAAAACAATCCTGCATATTTACCACTAAATCAAAAATTAATATTTATGTGTATATATATATATATATATATATATATATGTAAGTTTTAGTGCTTAATAGCATCTTCATCATACGGATGTCAAGTAATTTGCTTAATCAGTCTCTTATTGATAGACTTAGGTTAATTCTAGATTTCTGCTATCCAAATATTGCTTCATTATGTGCCTAAGGTTGCATTCTTAGCACACATGTCAAAGTATATGTATAAGCTGAGTTCCACTAATGTGAATTTCCAATGGTAGTGATTCAGTTTATATATAATTTCTTCAATTGTGTAGTATTTACTCATTCCCTCAGTAACCATTTTATGAGCTCCTATTGTTAGGTATTACATTAGGCAAAACAAATAAAATATAAAATAAAAAAATGCGGTAGCAAGTTAGAGAAACATTACTAGTATACTTATGGAGCCCACTTTTAATTTGGCAAAAGATAGGCAATAAAGAAAAATAGATGGAGAGATGACTAGACTAAAAGATGGATGAATGAATAGATAAATATATAGGTAGGTAGGTAGATAAATAGATATAAAGGAAAATTTCATAGTATGATTAGCAATGTGTAGTATATATGGGGTGGTAGAATAGGCAGTAACTGGGAAAAGAGAATTAAAGCAAGTGCTTGTTCTGAAAATGTGCTTTTAAATGAGACTTCAGAAAGCAAAGTACAAAACTGATCACATCAAAAAGAACATTACAAAACTGATTGTGCCAGCCAGTGTTTCATTCGTATTATTTTTCTTTAAAGTAGTTATGTTGTATAATTTTTATGTGTTTTAATCATTTGCTTTTATTTTTCTACCAAGTGGTTCTCCATCTTCTTTACCTATTTTCTACTGAATTGCGGTATTTTCCTCACTGATTTATGAGATATAAGCCTTTTCTTTTCTTTGTTTGTTTGTTTTGTTTTTTGAGACGGAATCTCACTCTGCCGCCAGGCTGGAGTGCAGTGGTGCGATCTCGGCTCACTGCAACCTCCACCTCCTGGGTTCAAGGGATCCTCCAGCCTCAGCCTCCTGAGTAGCTGGGACTAGAGGTGCGCACCACCATACCCAGTTAATTTTTTGTATTTTTAGTAGAAATGGGTTTCACCATGTTGGCCAGGATGGTCTTGATCTGTTGACCTCATGATCCACCCACCTCAGCCTCCCAGAGTGCTGTGATTCAGGCATAAGCCACTGCACCTGGCCACCTTTACTTTTCTAAATGATTAAACTGAGTTATCAAATTGCTCTAAATTTATACATTAATATTTTGGGGGAAAACTGGAGATGTTTAATTTTTCATAATAATACTCTTGAATTTGACAACCATATGACTTGGCTACAGATAAGCTTTGCTGTATTTTCTTTAAAAAGACTTATTTTGGGTTTTTTTGAGGAAAGTGCCAGTAACATAATCTCTATCAACATACAAAGCACAGCACTGAGCTATGATTTACGAAGAAAACCACAGAAAAATATCTGTAATAAGGATCAAATATTTAATATGTCATCCCATATTTTCTAAGCACAAGGAACATCGATTTATATTTCTTTCTAGAATTGAACCCCAACCTTGTCACTCACTCAGGCAAAGGCAAGTTGAGATATGAAAAGTGATATATCAACTGTGATGACTATCTTTTTTTCTGTCTTTTGAACTCTGAAAGAAGATAAGACAAAGAAATTAATATAAATTTGAAAGTTTTTTTATTATACTTTAAGTTTTAGGGTACATGTGCATAATGTGCAGGTTAGTTACATATGTATACATGTGCCATGTTGGTGTGCTGCACCCATTAACTCGTCATTTAACATTAGGTATATCTCCTAATGCTATCCCTCCCCCTCCTTCCCACCCCACAACAGGCCCCAGTGTGTGATGTGTCCATATGTTCTCATTGTTCAGTTCCCACCTATGAGTGAGAACATGCGGTGTTTGACCCAGCAATCCCATTACTGGGTGTATACCCAAAGGATTATAAATCATGCTGCTATAAAGACACATGCACACGTATATTTATTGCAGCACTATTCACAATAGCAAAGACTTGGAACCAAGCCAAATGTCCAACAATGATAGACTAGATTAAGAAAATGTGGCACATATACAGCATGGAATACTATGCAGCCATAAAAAATGATGAGTTCATGTCCTTTGTAGGGACATGGATGAAGCTGGAAACCATCATTCTCAGCAAACTATTGCAAGGACAAATTTGAAAGTTGTTTATAGTTCATACATTTTAAGTGGGAAAGAAATGGGAAATATCAAACATCACTTCGTTTTAGGGTTTTTGACTGTTGAGGCTCCTTTCAACAGCCTTTGATGTTATGATGCCAGCAGAAAACTTTCAATAGAGCCTTGACAAGTCCAAGATTTCCTTAGTTTATTTTGTGCTACACTCACGACCAAAACATGACATGTAACAGAAATATATGGATTGTGAGGTCAAGACTACTGGTAGAATGCTGACCTTCAAACCTTCACCCATGGTAGATAAGTGACTACATGAGCTTAATTTTTGGCTTCTGTCATTTAAATTTTATTTTTTTATTTGCTCCTCTGCATTTAGAAAAGACATATCCCTTTGTCTTTAGTGATCAGGAACCAGAATAAACAGACCTGATATTTAACCTCAGCTCTGCTATTCAGTAATATCATTATATTACATAATGATACATGTATAATTGAATAAGTTTTCTGAGCTTCAATTTCTTGATTTTTGTAAAACAGCTATAAAATTCCTATATTGTGGAATTGTGAGAATTAAATGAAAGAATGTTGCACTGCACTTGTCAGAGTACCTGCACACAGCCATTGATAAAGGTTATTATTACTTTTATCATATTTATTGTACTTTATACTTATACATATTAATATTATATTCCAAATGTATCCCTTAGCCCCAGTCCCCACTACACATACATTCCTCAGTCCCAGTGTATTTAGAGAAGAGGAATTTTCAATGAGCAAGGTGGGTAAAAGTAGTTATGTGACTACATTGTAATTCAACACTGTTAGTTTTCTGTTTTTTTCTTCTATTTTCTATAGGAATGGGAGGCAAAAAAATACTAACCAATATTTGAACTGTACATGGCCCGTTGGTGAACTTCTCATGTTTCTGAGCATGTGAAAAAAAGAGAAATCAGAATTTCATATGCATTATGGGGTTTTGTTTTGCTTTGCTTTAGCCCTAGTTTTTGTATGCTGGAAAATAGGATATGAAGTAGAAATAACCATGTGATTGGGCAGTATGGGAAGGGGGATAAAGAAGACAGTTACTTAGGCAAATTAAAATATATTAGAGCAATGGAAAATATAGGTAATTTTAATGAAACGGTTTCTCAATTAAAATTTCTAGTTATTCATTTCAGAACACCATAAGGAAGAATGATAAAAATCATACACCCACACAATCTTTAGATTTTTACTCTCTTGGAACCACATATGCCAAATTTCCAAGTAAATGTCAGTTTCCTTTTTACTCAACATATTAAAATCGTCTTTAAATTTTATAATTGCCCTAAAACATGAAGTACTCTTCACTATTGCTCCTTGGAGAAAATTCACAAAATAAAGGAGAGAAGAAATTAATATTATTACAATTGATAAGGTCTTTTCAACTGCCCAGCTGTTTACCTAAAACAGGTTCGATACTAAACCTTTTTACGGTTATGATTAACATATGATTTATGATTAACAAAAATTTTCTGCCACAAACCATGTCTAATCACTGGTGACCTTGTTTATACTGGAACCTGTGATAAAAAGGGCTTCAATGTACTAAGTATGTTCAACCAGGACAATTAAAATTATATCGCCTGCCTACTTTATGCAAAGTACTGCTCAAGGCATTGGGTAGAAAAGAGAACAATGCAGTCAATATACCTGCTTTCCCAGACTTATATTCTGAAATAGTGCACATTTTAAATCTCATTAATTCATACAACACCCCTGTGAAGTTAGCTGGTTGATTTTTTTGCCCATTTGAGAAATTAAATAACAGGCTTATATACATTAAGCACCTTCACTAACACATACGGAGTTCGAGGTTTTTTTTATTCTATAACCCATGCTATTTTTATTATATTGTGGAAAGACAAAGTGTTCTTTATTTTGGGACAACTACTATAGACTGTCCAAAGAAAAGATAGCATACCTGACTACAACCTTGTTTCCTGGGTACAAAGAATTTGCTGATGGCAAGGTGGTATCTATTAATCCTGAGACAATCTAAAGTCTCCAACTCCTGCAGAGTTAGATAATATGTTCCTGCGAGAAATCCAGTGTGCCAAAACACTACCTGTCACACTTGGGCTGTAAAGTCTACCTTAATAAAGAGGAGGAAAAGGTGTGAAAACACCCTCTGGTCCTTTGTAACTGGTTACTCATCTTGAAACGGGAAAAGGATGAACGCAGACACGAAGCAAACAGTATTCATCTTTGGCTTTCTGGAGGCTTCTAAGTGATCGGATGAGTCATCTCTGCTATATTGTAAATTTCTAACAACAGGAGTCTCTTTCTCTTTTTGTAGTCTAGTGGCCAGAAACAGAATGAAGCCTTTTCCTACCAGACTCCCCCAAATTTTATTTTTAATGAAGATAACTCTCAATAGATGAGATTCATTCATTTTATTCAGAAACGTTGGAGTAAGTTTAGGTAATATTAACAAATTCCCTGCTGTCATTTTCATTTTTAAAAAAAATACTTTCAAAATGATTTCATCATGAGAATATTACCAAAAGAAGTTTTTCTGAGGAACGAGATTAGTGTGAGTGTACAAGATAGACCTCATATTCATTTCAATGCTGAATTACCATTTTGGTCATATAGATTGCTGCTTTTAGATCATATCAGATTAAAACTTATTTAAAACGTCTGTCCTCTGGAAATCGGTAGCATGTATTCAACAGAACTTTAGTCCTTTGAAATATCCTATAAAAGAGGAAAGACTTCTGTAGTCAATTAAGTTTGATAAATACTCCAAATATTATTTAACTCATGGAGAGTCATATGCATAAAAGCAGGCTAAATTCTCTGAACTACCCTGCAGAAATTGGATCTGACTAATTTTATTTAGTTCAATGACTCCAAAACATATCTTAACTACAAAACCCTTTTTCACATTGAACTTATTTACTACCTTTAGAACATGTTCTTAGGAGACATAAATTGAATTGCTATGATACAAGTCAAGCCGTTTCCAAACAGCCACATCCTCATATGAAAAATATAGTCGAGTTGTACTAGTTCCATGTAAAAGGAAATTTAAAAGCATTTTAGAAAGTATCGATCACAGAAATGAAAAATAGATGTGATAGGGTTTAAGGTTAGAAAATCTAAAACAATATTTCCACAGTTTGATGAATTATCTCCAGCTTTAGAAAGGTAACAGTTGTAGGGCATATCTAGGGAACCACATGTAATTGTGAATGGATTTAAGAATGATGGTGTCTGCATGTTCTCACTTATAAGTGGGAGCTAAATGATGAGAACACATGGACATAGAAGGGAAGAACACACACTGGGGCCTATCAGAGGGTGGAGAAGGGGAAGAGTGAGAGGATCAGGAAAAATAATCAATGGGCACTAGGCTATTAAGTGCCCTGGTGATGAAATAATCTGTACGACAAACCCCTATGACACAAGTTTACCTATGTAACACACATGCACGTGTGGCCTTGAATTTAAAATAAATGTTGGAAAGAATGATGGTGTCAAACCCAAGCGCTTCTGGGAGAAGAGTAAACAGGTTATTTCAGATTATAACTTATTTAAAACTGTTATCTTTATTTAAAACCTTTGTCCATGTATCATAAAACAATGCTTGCAGATTATTGACCTTATAGTGTATTTATGATACATGGTTTTGTGATAAATGGACAAAGGTTCTAGGGAGCAAAAACACTGACATAAGAAGACTTAAGCTGCCATTGTGTTGTTTTCAAAGCTACTGTAATAGCTTCATAAATGATATCTCAGATTTCAATCACTTTCTGACTCACCCTCTGCACAGGAGCTAGAGTGATTATTTAAAAATGTAAATTACATTGCATGGTTTCCTTTCTGAAAATCTTCCAATCAAATCCATAGTCTTTACCTTCGTCTGTAAAGCCTTACTGGTCTGTCTTCTGATTCTCTCCGAACACATTTTTTACTCAGTTCCAGCCCATGCTGATTTTCTCATGAAGCTGTGAAAATTCCAAGCACTTTGCTACGTCAGGGTTTTGCTCTTGTGATTCCTTTTGTCTGGAGTGCTTTTTCAGTAGCTGTACATGAGTTTCTTTAGCTCATTTTACAAGTCTCGCTTCGGATGTGCGCTTCTTGGTGAGGACGTCCCTGACCACTCTCCTCCACTCCCTTTCCCTGATTCGCTCTTTTTTTTTTTTTTTTTTTGAGACGGAGTCTCGCTCTGTCGCCCAGGCTGGAGTGCAGTGGTGCAATCTCGGCTCACTGCAAGCTCCGCCTTCCGGGTTCACGCCATTCTCCTGCCTCAGCCTCCCGAGTAGCTGGGACTACAGACGCCCCCTACCACTCCCGACTAATTTTTTTGTATTTTTAGTAGAGATGGGGTTTCACCGTGTTAGCCAGGATGGTCTCGATCTCCTGACCTCGCTATCTGCCCATCTTGGCCTCCCAAAGTGCTGGGATTACAGGCGTGAGCCACCGTGCCCGGCCCCTGATTCGCTCTTCTGCATTGCACTTAGCACTAGCTGATACTATACTTCAGATTTATTTGTCTACTGACTCTCTCTACATTAACTGAAGTGATGCTAAATGCTGTGGGAGATAAACCTTGAAATTTTAACAGCGTAATACAATAGAGGATAGTTTTCCTAGTTGTATGAATCTGAACGTTGGTGGCAGCAGCGATATGAGGCTGGGGATCTGCTCCATACAGTCATTCAGGAATAAAGACTGACTTCTGTAGCCTGCGGCATTCAAGTTTGTCCAGGCGTCTTCATATAGCAAGCAGGCAAGGGAAGAGAGGAGAATCAATGGCATGTGGGAAATACATATTAGCCAGGCCCAAAATAGTGCACATCACTTCCTTTCACACTCTTTTGGCCGCAACTCAGTTCTATGGACAAACATCCCCATAGAAAAAACTAGGATATGTAGTTCCGCGGTCTGTCAAGAAAAAAAGAGGAGAGAGGTTCAGCGAATAGCTGCCTGTGTTCTGTCACAGTTACGTTAGAAGGTAAATTTCCTGCAGGCAGGGATTTTGTTTTGACTGCTATTATATCGCCATCATCTAGGACAGTGTCTGGCAAATAGTACTCTACTAAAAACTCTATATTGAACTTAAAAAATAAATATAAAGACCTCATACTCATACAATGCTTAGTATGTGTCAGGCACTGGTCTGTGTGCTTGACATGGAGCACTCTTCAAAATGACCCTATGTGGTCGGGGCTATTAGTGTCTACATTTTACAGATGAAGTTCATGGGGCAAAGAGATGAGAAACATTCCTGAAGTCATAGAGCTAGTAAAAGTTGGAGTAGAGACTCGAATCCAGTTTATCTGGGTCCAGAACTCACTTGGCTGCGTTACTTACTTACCTGCGTTACACAGTGTACTCTAGACATGGGTTGAATGAGTAATTACATAAATAGGAAATTTCAAAAAGTTAGACAAATCCATTCTCTTCAAGATAGGCACCCTTATAAAAAGTGAAGTCTTCCATGATGTAGGTATAATCAGAAGCAGAAGAGTGTCATACAATGACGGTGAAAAAGAAATTCACCTGGGTGAACATTTGAATTTGGCACATCTAACAGTTGTCATAACTAAATTTCTAAGATTTTCTGCTTCTCCATCCTAATCACATAATACATTTTTCATGCTCTAGCGAAGTAAATACAATTAGAATCCATTCCAGTTTTATTAAATGTCTTAATTCTTTATTTTCTATTGTTTTGGCTATTTCATTTGGAAGGATGCTTGAAAAGCCCTTTGATAAGAAAGTTCACCTTCTGTCTTACATCTCAATAAGAGAGGACTTAGGTGTAGGATTTATAGACTGAAGAAGAAATGTTAAGCCTAAATTCTAATTCAGAAATATATTTTTGATATGTCTTTAAATATCATCTATAAAACCTACTTCCTTGATATAGTAAAAATATGTATAAATTAAACAATCTAGAACAGACACAGGTTGCATTCTGACTTTTGTGTACAGGGTCATGGTTTCTGCACCTAAAAAAAATGTAACACGGGAAATAAGAGCAATTATGAGATGCTACACTGTATAAATGTTTTAATTTATAAAAGCCTTAGATTTTTGTTTGTACATTTAAAAAATAATATCGAGCATATTATTTATGAGTGAAAAATCTATAGTTGCTTAGTTATTTTAAAAGTTATAAATACATGGGATTTTGTGACAACCAGATATTGATTAATTAACTGAACAAAAGTTTCCAATGAGTATTGATAATGATCAGACGAATGAGTTTAGTGATTTCAATCGATTTTCAGTGGCCAGATCGCTGTTATCCTATACGGTTTTGTTCCTGCTTTTGTTGCTGCTACAGTTTTTAGGTAGCGCAGGAGCGAGGGAAGGAGGAAAGATAAAAGGGAGAGAAAAAAGAAATAAAGTAAAAATTTGAGATAGGTACTCTGAATTGTGTTAATGCTTTTTTTCATACCTCGCTCAGATGACTGGCTGGATGGCTTGCATATTTATGTATGCATATGCATTTGTATGTATATATTTATGTATTATAGATTTATCTGGTGACTTCAGTACTCTGCAGAAGTATTCTTTGTTCATTAATGTGCTTAGAATTACTTGATTATTGCAAGTAACCACAAAACAATTATGAGTACACACACCTAATGAGATAGAAGGTAGACAGCAAAATAAAATGTAATTACCTTCTTCCCCTACTCACATTTGGTGGTGTATTGCTGTGCAATAGTGAAGTAGACTGCTCTTAAAATCTTTTATTATGTCCTCAAAACTTATCTTCTCAACCTTCTCAAACTCTAGCCTACTGGCCTCATGGATAATAGTACCCATTGGCTTACTTTTTTTGTGTGTGTGGGTATCTTCTGAAACCATTATTAAAAGCTTTATTAAAATGTTTCAACTGTGTCCTTGCTAAGCAAATGTTCCCAGTAACCACAAACTTAATATTTAGAAATCATGTAACAGTCTTAAGACCTTTGAAAACATTATAGGTGCCCTTAAATATAAAATGTAAGAGGATCCCCAGTGGCATCCTCTGTATACATACTAAAACACAGCAAGGAAAAACACCAGGTTAGGTTTTCCCATCTTGAGCACCAAGGACTCCAGAATTGTATCCATTAAGGAAGTTTTTGTTGTCGTTGTTTATGTAAGCCATCCAGCCAGTCAGCAGACAGTGATGTATGATAAAGCACTGAGATAATTGGGGTTATCTAACTAAGATTTTTACTTTATTTCTTCTCTTCCTTTCCTCCTTTTTTCCTTCCTCCCTATCACTCTCTCTCTTCCACACAACAATACCAGCAACAAAGAACATATCGCTTAGCAGTGATCTGACCACTGGAAATCAATTGAAGTCACTCGTCTGATCATTATCATACTCATTGGAAACTGTTCCTCAGTTAAGAGTAACAAAATCCCATGTATTTATGAATTCTTTTTTTTTTTGAGACAAAGTCTCGCTCTTGTCCCACTGGCTGGAGTGCGATGGCGCCATGTCAGCTCACTGCAACCTCCGCCTCCCGGGTTCAAGCGATTCTTCTGCCTCAGCCCCCTGAGTAGCTGGGATTACAGGCACTTGCCACCACCCCCCGCTAGTTTTGGTATTTTTAGTAGAGACGGGATTTCACCATGTTGGCCAGGCTGGTCTCGAACTCCTTACCTTAGGTGATCCTCCCACTTCAGCCTCCCAAAGTGCTAGGATTACAGGTGTGAGCCACCACACCAGGCCATATTTACGATTTTGAAAACGACAACTACAATTTTTCACTCGTAAATAGTATGCTTGATATTCCTTTAAAAGGTACAAACAAAAAAATCCAAGGCTTTTCTACATTAAAAACTTTTATATGTTGTAGCATCTCACAAATATGTGTATGTATAATTAAATAATATGAATGAATATATAAAGATGATTAATCAGAATAATTCCACATACCCACTAATAAAACTGAGCTTAAGGAGTAAGGATTCCCTTACATATTGTTTGATTATAGCAAGAGGAGGAGTTTAAAAAAAAATTGAAAGTGAGATATTTTTGGTGGCCTTCACTCTCTATGCTATTTTTGTTTTAATATCCACAACACCTCACATATACAGATTCTTTCAGACACATGCATGGGTCATAAGTGCACCTATTTACTCAGTCATCCATTAATTCATTAATTTATTCAATAAATATTTATGTGTGATAAACATGGTCCCTGCGTTTAAATAACTTACCATTTCAGAGAGAGAGAGAAACAAATGTTAATGATATGGCTTGACAATTGGCTTAGTGAAGATATATGCAGATGCTATAATGGGAACAGAAGATGAAGGAAACTCTATTTGGCCTAACAGATGTAAGAAATAGATAAGGTAGCTAAAAGTTGCAGAACAACTAGAAAGTATTGACATGGATAAGGCAGAATCCTCCAATCCATGAACAATTATGTAAAAGAAGATGATGTGTTCAGAGAGTTAAATGTGCTTTAGCTTTATTAGGTTGGAAAGTGGAAAGAATAAGACACAGGGAATGAAAGTCCAGGAAAGGAAGAATATTTTTTAAATTAAAATTAGATACCTTAATTTACACAAGTGTTGATGATAAAAAGATGTAGCGTTGCTTGTTGTGAGTTGAATTGTGTTTTCAAAATGTATGTTAAAGTCCTAAGCCCTGGTAGTTATGTGACCTTATTTGAAAACAGAGTCTTTGCTGATATAATCAGGTTAAAATGAGATCAGGATTTAGGTGGGCCCTAACTCCAATGACTGGTGTCTTAAAAATAAAAATAAAAATAAATTAGACTTACAGGAAGACACACATAGTGGGAAGAAGGCCATATGAAGATGGAGACAGAAATTGAAGTTAAGGTGCCACAAACCAAGGGACGCGTGGAGTTACTAAAAGCAAGAAGAGACAAGGAAAGATTCAGCCATAGAGCCTTCAGAGAGACTGTGGCCTGGCCATATTTTAGTTTTGGGCTTCTGACTTCCAGGAAGTGTAAGAGAATACATTGCTGCTGTTTTAAGCCACCTCATTTGTGACACTTTGTTATGGCCGCCCTAGGAAACTAATATACTGCTAAAGTGCATTCAATTTTTAAAGATCACAAAATATAGAAAAAGCCTCATCACAGAAATTGCTTCTCAAGTGTTAATTTACATGTTATGGCACTTGGGTCAATGCTGCTAATCTTACCTGTATTCACTAGGGTTCTCTAGAGAAGCTGAACCAATAGAATATATATAAATGAACATGTACGCAGGATTTATTAATATTATGAGAATTGGCTTACGTAATTATGGAAACTATGAAGTACCACAATATGCTGCCTGCAAGCTGGATAACCTGGAAAGTGGGTGGCATAACTCAGTCCCAGTCTGAAGAATGGCAGGGTTTGGGGCAACTGGTGTTAAGTCCCAGTGTTTGAAGGTCCATGAACCGGAAGTTCTGATATCTGATGGCAGGAGAAGATGCATGTCCCAGCTCAAGAAGAGAGAGAGAATTCAACCTTCTTCCACCTTGTGGTTATATCAGGGCACTCAACCAGTTGAATGATGCCTGCCCACACTGGTGAGGGGAGATTTCTTTGCTCAGTCTACTAATTCAAATGTTAATCACTTTCTGTGCCTTGCTTATTTTACCTACTGTAATATCCTCCAAGCCCATCCATGTTTCAGTCAATGACAGTATTTCATTCTTTTTTACAGATAAATGGTATTTCATTGTGTATATATGCCACATTTTCTTCATTCATTCATCTACTGATGGACATGTTGGTTGATTTTATATCTTGGCTATTGTAAATAGTGTTGCAAGAAATATGGGAATGCAGATACATCTTTGACATACTGATTTTCTTTCCTTTAGCTTTGATTATATTTGATTAGCTTTGGATGTATACCAAGTAGTGGGATTGCTAGACCATATGGGAGTTCTATTTTTAGCTTTTGGAGAAACCTCCATACTGTTTTCCATAATGGCTGTACTAATTAACATTCCCACCAACAGTGTATAAAAGTTCCCTTTTCTCCCTGTTCTCACCAGCATTTGTTATTTTTTTTGTCTTTTTGATAATAGTCACTCTAACTGGGGTGAGATACAGTAAGTATCACATGTTCTCACTCATATATGAAAGCTTAAAAATTTGACCCTGTAGCAGTAGAGAGTAGATGAGTGGTTCCTAGAGTCTGGGTAGGGTATGGGGAAGGGAAGAATAGTCAGAAATTGGTTAATGGATACAAAATTACAAGATAGGAGGAATAAGTTCTAGTGCTCTATAACACTATAGTTAACAGTAATTTATCTTGTATTTTCAAATAGCTAGAAGAGAGGTGATATGGTTTGGCTGTGTCCTAACCCAAATCTTATCTTGGGTTGTAGTTCCCATAATCCCCACATGTCATGGGAGGGACCCAGTGGGAGGTAACTGAATCATGGGGTTGGTTATTTCCATGTTGTTCTCATGATAGTGAGTAAGTTCTCACGAGATCTGATGGTTTTATAAGGGGCTTTTCCCCCTTTGCTCAGCTCATTCTGTCTCCTGCCACCCTGTGAAGAGGTGCCTTCCGCCATGATAGTAAGTTTCCTGAGTCCTCCCCAGCCATGCAGAACAGTGAGTCAATGAAACCTCTTTCCTTTATAAATTACCCGGTCTTGGGTATTTCTTCATAGCATCGTGAGACCAGGCTAATACAAGAAGATTTTGAATGTTCCCAACATAAAGAAATAATCAGTGTTCAAGGTTGTAGATATGCTAATTACCCTTATTTGATCATTACACATTGTATACATGCATCAAAATATCACCCTGTACCCCATAAATATGTACAATTATTATATGTTAATTAAAAATAATATTTTTATAAGTGAGATAGCTACATTTTTAATGCTAACTTTCCCCAGAAACATCCTCACAGACACACCCAGAAATAATGTTTTACCAGCTATCTGGGTATCATTTAACCCAGTCAAGTTGACAGATAAAATGAGCATCACACCACCTCAAATTCTACTACGTAAGTAATTGTAATTTTTATAGATTCATAATTTGACTACCTCTTCGTCATTAATTTAACACCCGACTGGTATGACTCATTGGATTCTGAGAATGACACTGTACCTAGTTAGAAAGTAACTACCAGCCAGGCATGGTGGCTCACGCCTGTAATCCCAGCACTTTGGGAGGCCGAAGTGGGTGGATCACGAGGTCAGGAGATAGAGACCATCCTGGCTAACACAGTGAAACCCCATCTCTACCAAAAATACAAAAAATTAGCCGGGTGTGTTGGCAAATGCCTGTAGTCGCAGCTACTCGAGAGGCTGAGGCAGGAGAATCGCTTGAACCCAGGGGGCAGATGTTGCAGCGAGCCAAGACTGCACCACTGCACTCCAGCCTGGGCGACAGATTGAGACTCCATCTCAAAAAAAAAAAAAAAAAAGAAAAAGAAAAAGAAAGTAAGAAAGTAACTACCAAGTGGTTATGCAATCAATACTTGAATACCTCAAATAATTATAAACTGATTACCTTCAACGACAGTCTATTCTACTCTTGGATAGTTTTGACAGGTAGAATTTTTTTATGTTGAGCCGAAATTACATTTCCTGTTTCCTGAAAACCCTACCTTTGGTTCCTGTTCTATACCATGAGGTACACAAAGGAGTTTGAATCACACTTTTCCAGAATAACCCAGAAACCCTGATTCCTGCCCAGTCGTCTCAAAGTCTGTTTGCTTTCTACAGACTCAACACCCTCACATCCTTCCAGCATGACTCATGTGGCATGTTTCCAGTTTACAGCACTGTTTCCGTTGCTCCCCTCAACTTGTTTACATTAGCTATGTGCACTGGCATTTCAGCTACATGTCTTTTTGCTACTAGTCATCAGACTGTTGGGTTCTGTTCTCCTGTGACATCACTGCATGACTAGCTTGCCCAAGTAAAACAAGGTTTAATTAAATCTTAATGTTGCACCCAGCTCTTTACAGAACTAACTGTTATTTTCACATCCTTGTGCTATTAGCAGAATACATAATGAGAGTGTATGGAGCACAGAATCAGCCCCACTTATAAAGAGCAGCATTTTGTCACTCACTCATGGTCTATTTGCACTAAGCCTACTTTTTGGCTCACCACAGAGGTCTCAGTTTTCCCCCACAGACAGATAAACTTTTATTTGTGGTAGTGTTTGTTCTTTTTGAGTTACTAAGGTGGCATCATAAAATCATTAAAATATATTAATATGTCTTTGAAAAGAAGCTATTTAATATATTTAGTGCAGAAAGTTTTGGGGATTACCCCACTCATGCTGCTATTATCCAGTTACCTTTTTCACATTTATGAATTGTCCAAATGGAAACCACTAGTCTCTGAGCACTCCAAATGCAAGTAACCCATAAAATATTCTGTATTTAAACTGATAATCACTTCTCTTTCATTTTTAAATTATGACAGAAATGATTATCAAAGTTATTCTCTGGGGGAAAATTACAAAGTGATACCACTCAAGTACTTGTGAGATTACTAATTTTTAAACCTGCTCATAAATCCTCAGGAAATGTACAATACCTCAATTATTAAATATTAATCCAGTAAGACTTATTCCAATGGTTGACTATTCTTGTCTGCCTTAGAGAAGTCCCAGAAAGAGTATGATGACGTGGATTAAAATATACATGCAACTTGTCAACAACTTTAGTTGTCTCCAACAGCTAAAGGCAAATATGAAAAAAAACACACAATGTGTGGAAGTATTATACTGTACCATTGAACTGATAATGATGTGAATATGTTCTTTTAGGCAATTCATCTCTTGATTTCTTTTTACTTCAGGTGATAGTAATGATGTGGTCTCTTTATTTTGAAATAAAAAACGGAGAGCCTAGCAGGCTTCCTAGACACCAGACTTCTACTTCTCATGTTAAAATAAATAAGGATAAAGTGGCTACATAGATTTAACTCCACTTTAGATAAAAATATTGTGGCATAGAATATTGAACTATCTTTCCAACCCTTCACAGGCCATGGAAGAGTAGAATATCAAGTTTGGGTATAAATGTTCTCATTTTAGTTCTTACTATGCAAACCAAATTCTTTTAAAATATATATAAAAATATTTCACTTTTAGTAATGTCTGTCTACAAACCCTCTCACTGTCTGTGTTACATATTTGTTAACATGTATAAAGATCACAATATTATTTTTACATAATGATTAATTCCTTTCTTTAAAAAAATCTCAAGCAAATTCACAATTAGAATTTGGAAGCATAAATGAAATTTTTTTCTTGATTTTCTAAGTGATGTAAAGTTTTTATAGGTCAACATAAAAGTAATCAACTTTATTGTTTTTGTTATTAATTTTTGCAATAGTTCTAGAGTCAATGTAGAGTGTAGTGAAACCAGTTTTATGAATTCCGCTTGAGATATTTTTGTTGGTGTTTAATAGACTAAAAATTTCGAAAATGTTCAAGCAGAAGAGAAGTTATAAAAGACTCATCACCAACACCTGGCCCAGTGCATAGCTAATTCACAGTAAACGTTTATTAAGGGAATGGCTGACTGATAGACTGACAGATGGACTGACTAACTGACTAAATCAGTGACTATGAAAACATATTCATACACTGAACTCAAATCCAAGATTATTTTGAAGCTCCATAGCTTTTGATGAATATCGCTTCTCAGCCTTTTGGCTAAGATCAAGTGTAATTAATAGCAACTTCTTTCTGATAGCAGATAATAATAGAGGCCCTTTTCTTGGTCATTCATTTTCTGCAAGGGAACAGTAAGGCTCAATGAATTCGAAATAAATATGAAACACTGAGATTTCCCATTTAGATCTTCTTATTTATTTATGAAAAAAAATGGCCTCTCTATGTAAGCAAGGCATCTCACATGACTCCAAAGGGCATTCATTCTCCAGAAGCAGCCTCTGTTGAAAGCCCTGTCATTGGAAATGGCAGATTTCTGCATGGCTCCTCAGAGAAGTCAACAGGAGGCTTACATTTCTTTCTCTGCCATTGAGAGAGGCTCCAGTTAGTGATAAGAATGCACCTCAACTCTCAAACGTAGACCACCTCAACTAACCACATTCAGCATTAAGATTTCCTAACAGCAGTCCTAACCTTGAATCTTTTCTTGTGGTATTTTTCACTTCTAATCCACAAGCAAATCCTATTAAGATTTCTTCCAAAGTATATTTCAAAACCAGTCTACATTTCTGTGTCCATTTCTACAGCTGTGTTTGAAACCTTTATCACTCTTTCCTAGACTTCTGAAATACTACTGAACTTTCCTCTCTGCACTCAGTCTTACCTTTACAATCCATTTTCTACACACTGGTTATTATCATCTTTAAAAAACTCAGATCAATTGCTCTCTCCACTTATATCTTGGAAGATTCCATTGCAATGAGAATGAAATCCAACAATGCTGACAGGAGCTGCAAGTTCCTGCATTGTTTGATTTCTGTCTAGCTCTCTGATTTCAATTTCTAGCAATGTCTTTATAATACTCCAGAAGCAATGGTTTTTTGTTCGTCCTTGGACAGGTTAAGTATTGCAAGCTGATCTAAGCTTCTTTGGCCCTGCACAACACACAGGCATGTAGACTTCTTTTTTTTTTTTTTTTTTTTTTTTTTTTTTGAGAAGGAGTCTTGCCTGGAGTGCAGTGGCATGATCTTGGCTCACTACAACCTCTGCCTCCCGGGTTCAAGCAATTCTCTGCCTCAGCCTCCTGAGTAGCTGGGATTACAGGCACCTGCCACCATGCCCAGCTAATTTTTGTATTTTTAGTAGAGACTGGGTTTCACCATCATGTCCAGGCTGGTCTTGAACTTCTAACCTCGTGATCCACCCACCTCAGCCTCCCAAAGTGCTGGGATTACAGGCATGAGCCACTGCGCCTGGCCAGACTTATTTTTGGTAAATAATAATTGCCAAAGAAGCCTGAGCCCTCTGGGTGAGGGTTAGCTATGCCCTCAGTACTAGGTTATACTAAAGTAAGTCACTGACTTAATTTTGGTAAACACAAAGACTTATTAGACAAATATGCTTTCAATAGTGAGCAAGCAAGCAACAGTTTTTATAACCTAAGTGCAACAAAATTCCACCTTTTTTTTTTTTTTTAGGTTTTCCAAATGCCACCTTTCAGCAGACAGCATTCCAACCTCATGATTGGATCAATCAATTTTCTTCTCACCCATGGCTAGACAGAGAACCAGTTACAGATCAAGCTTTGGGTGTCATCCCTAACTTAAAGATACATGCTTCTGGCCTCACTAGATTCTTAAATGGTCTTAATCTAATTGTGAGTAGTATCTCAAATATATCTTTGTCAATCCATATATGTTGAACACCATTAATTTCACCAATAAAGGCTATTTATTTTATCACCCCAATCATTGACACATTTATTTGCTGGAAAATGACAGTTTCTGATATTTGCTATGATCATTAGCTGCCTGGTGTTGATTAAAAATGAAAAAAATAAGTGTTAGTAGCTATCTTTCGAACATGACTTTTTAATATAATCCTAGCAAATATGGTTTCTTTTTTTTTTTCTTTTGTTACAGGGCCTTGCTCTGTTGCCCAGGGTGCAGAACAGTGGCATCATCAAAGCTTACTGCAGCCTCTATCTTCTGGGCTCTAATGACCCTCACTGCTCAGCCTCCCAAATAACTTGGACTATAGGCATGTGCCACCAAACTTGGCTATTTTCCTTTTTTTAGAGATGGGGCCTCGCTATATTGCCGAGGCTGATCTTGAACTCCTGGCTCACGCTAACCTCCTGCTTTGGCCTACCAAAGTGCTGAGGTTACAGGCATGAGCTATCATGACTGGCCTGGATTCTTAATTTAGATAAGTGACCCTTCCTTTCCTGGAGTGAGTCAAAGCAAAAGTAGCTGAAATTTATATAATAATACTGAAGTAGTTTCTAATAAGTTGAACACATTTTAACATTAAGATCACTTCAGAAATTTTGCACTGTTGTTGGCTTTGTTAGGAAATGGCGTGAATATGTTTCCTAAGGCTTTTCACATGTCTGGCTCTTTCTCATTCTTCAGGTTTAAGCCCAAATTTCACCTTTCAACTAGTCCTTCCATTGCCAATCTGTTCATAGAAGAGTAATAATAATAATAAAGTAATAATGGTAACTACAACTATACTAATAGTAATTTTGAGCATTTCTATTTGCTAAGCACTGGGTTAATCTTTGTGTATTTATTAACTCATTTAGTCCTCAAAATAAGCCTATGAAGTGGAATATTCAGCTTCAATTTACAGAAGACGAACCTGAGGCACAATATCTTGCCAACACAACATAATAGAGAAATGGCAGAGCTGGGATTTGAATCCCCAATCCAAAGCTTATGCTCTTCAGTTAAGAAACCCTGTCTGACCCCATCCTTGTCCTTATCACATCACCCTGTTTATTTCTCCATAATTTTTACCCTAATCTGTAAATATTTGTATTTACTTAATTGTTCTGTCTCATTTATCAATAAATGTTTCTCAAGAATTGTTCTTTCTCATGCTTTCAAGAAAATATAGATATCTTGAGAGCCAGGACCTTGCCTAGCCTGTTCATTACTCTGTCACAGGATCTAATGCTATCCCTGGTGCATAGTTAGTGCTCAATTTATTGTTTTTCGCAAATGAGTGAGGGTGGTAGAACTCAGATACAGCACTGCTAATTCCAATCTTTCATTGCCCATTTCATTTCACCATCAAAAGGAACGCCATGAGATTTGGAATTGCTAAGTTTCTATGACATTCTCTGCTACCTGTGTCTTGCATCTGATGTCATATGAATTCAAGCATGGATTTACTAAGGCCTCTTTTGACATCTGACAAAAAAAACTGCTCACCTTTATGGAAAAAACCACTCACCTTTCTTCTATTCTCTGCACTATTGCCAGAGCAATACTTTTAGAATTAAGCTTGCTTAAAATCCATCAGAACTTCTGCATCTGCATAATTTTAAGGATCATGTCCAAACTCCTTATCATGACATATGAGATAGCTCATTAATTTGTGTGCCTAATCATGGATGTCAATTTGTTACATTCACACTTCTATGTGAGTATGTGCACCTACACACTAAACACACACACATAAACTCACACACACATACTTGCCACCTCTCACACTAATCATTCTGAATTTCTTGTTCATTGAAGGGAAGGTGTCAGGCTCTTTTATAGGATCTTCCCGCTGACTAGTGAGATCTTCTATACTTGCTTAATTAACTAATGCCTACTTGGTTTTGAAGCCTCATTTCTTCAGATAGTTGTCCTTGATTCTCCTCAGTCTTATCTAGCTACCTCCGATACCACATAATTCATAAATTGTTTTATCATAGACTATGTCATATTATTCTATAATTGTTTGTATACGCTACTACCTCATTCAATAGAGGGTGGGTTCCTTGAGGTAGGATCTGTGTTGCTTTTAGCAGTGTTCTGTCCAGAATAGGTGTTCTAGAAATATTTGATGAAAAAATCCATAAGAGGAAAAAAGGAATAAGCTCTAATTCTAAAGCAACCCCAGACATGAGAATAATCTGTGGCAAACTGTCCTTCAGAGGTATGTTCACTTGCTAGCTGCATTTTATAACTTTAGTGGATAGGGCCAACATTATTCCCTGGTGATGTCAATATGGCCCCTTCATCAGTCTGAAAATCGGCTGGCAATGAAAATACATGAAGTCTGGAAGCTGTTTATGAAACTATGAAGGTGAGTCAATAGACTCTGTTCCAAGTTGGCAAGAAGAGACATCATCCTAAACATCCAAAGCGCCATAATTCACATTGAGCTTCTCATTAATTTAAATGTTAATGTAAATTTAAAACATGTTGTATTGATTCGGAACTATTTTTATATGAATATTGCATAACTGAGCTTCTAACAGCAGAGTCCAAATGGACATTCCTTCACATTAACTTATTATAATTAAGAAAACAAGTGAACTTTCACCTTTTTTGTCATGTAAAATCATTTGTTTTAGTTACAACGTTTAGCTATGAGAAGCTATGAGAACTTCTGCCTTTGAGTGCAATTGCTTTAGGCTGCTCTGAGCAAAAAGATCCATTTCCAAGTCGATTATTTTAGGGTATTGAACATTTAATTTCAAATATGTATAGAGATTTGTGTCTTTCTCATTTCATTGGTGAGTAAAATAAAGTTACCATGACAATGCTGGTTACTTTAGTCTCTTTCGTTAGTACTTCAGTCATAATCTCTTTTTATTGAGATTTATATTTCCAAGGGAAAATGTAATTTACAGAAGATATTCCATTTTATTAGTCCCACATGAAATAAATTATGATGATGAGGATGCTGACAATACCTGGATATCTATGTATATGCTTACTCTGGGACAGACCCTGAGCAAAGTACCCTATAGAAATTTCCTCATTAAATCCCAAAGCAGCATAAAAGGGATGGACCTCTCATTATCCTGTTTCACAAATTAGGATAGTGACCCATAGAAAGATGAAAACACTTTTCTAAAGATCTACAAACAGGAAGTGATGCTGCTGACCTTAGATTGTCTGAGTCCAAGGTCTTCTGTAACCTATGCTCCCTGAGTCTTAAACTGCACAGTGTGATTGACACATTGAAGCCTAGAGATGTGAATTTCTTGGCCGGGTGCAGTGTCTCACACCTGTAATCCTTGCAGTTTGGGAGGGTGAGGCAGGTGAATCACCTGAGGTCAGGAGTTTGAGACCAGCCTGGCCAACATGGCAACACCCCATCTCTACTAAAAACACAAAAATTAGCCAGGCATGGTGGCACATGTGTGTAATCCCAGCTACCTGGGAGGCTGAGGCAGGAGGATCCCTTGAACCCAGGAGGCGGAGGTTGCAGTGAGCTGAGATCGCACCACTGCACTCCAGCCTGAGTGACAGAGTAAGACTCTGTCTCAGAAAAAAAAACGTGAATTTCTTTTTTAAAACATGCAATATAAACATACAATTGAGGATTCAGTGCTACCATTGAGAAGCTGGGTAGATGGATGAAATCCTAAAACCTGCTTTCTGGTTCCTGAACATATTGTATCTTATTCCCTTCACCTGTGCAGTATAATATTTAGTGAATCGATTGGTGAGTCCCTTCCAGCCCCACATTTAATGAATCTACATAATATGATTCACTTTGTTCTAATCAACAAACCCCCTGCCTTGTTCTCTTCACAACCACCTGTCATAGTACTTCTCTTATCTGATGCTATGTCCCTTCAGGCAGCCCCACCAAGCTCAGTTCTCTGTACTAAGAATCCTGGTATAAACAAATTTATTTGAAACTTATTAAATACCAAGTAGAAAACTCAGATTAAAAGAAGGAGGAGACATCATTTTGTTCCCCTGAACATACAAGTGAAATGGAATGCAAAAATTAGATTCCTGAGAAATTAGACAAGGCATTCAGGTATGAAAAGATCAATACCGACTGATGCATTCAGAGGCTAAGATACAATCGATCTGATAGAATCTACTTCAATTGAATATGTACTGGCCCAGAAGCAGCCATCAAGCTTTGTAGTGCCAGGATACGTAGCACAGTTCATAGTAAGAAAAAGTATAGGCTTGGGGATTAAACAGACTTGCTAATTCTGCCATTTATCTCTTTCTGGGTTAAACTAAGTTGTTTAACTGACTTAAACATCCTTACCTCTGTTTCTTAATCTGTAAAAGGATAATTATAATCCAAATTTTTATAGAGTAGTTATGAAGCTTAATTTGTACAGTAATGTAGAGAGATTAGCCCAGTGCATTAGAAGTATAATGCAAGCTGAAATTAGTTTCTTTTATTCTAATAATAGTAGCAAACAAATCTGATATGCCAGTTTTAAAATTATCTTTGCAAGTAGTAATTCCAGCTATCACTGAACCCTTCAGTTTTAGGAAATGTATTGTTTTTGCAAGACAACAACAAATTAAATATGAATATTTCAACCAAAAATACCTTTTTCCCTCTGGAAGATATGTGAAGGGAAAAAAATCATCATATCATGCTAAATTCTGTAAGCTATCTTACATATTGTTGGTGGTTTCCCCAGTCCTTTCAGAATTTCAACTTCTCTTTAACATCAGGATAGCTGAAGGATGGACAACTGACCTACTGGTCATTAGGCTCCAAAGAGTTATTAATCTTTTGAGTTAAAAATAAAATTGTACTAAACTCCGTCAGGTAGATAATTAATTTTTTTTCAAGTAATACATGAATCTCAAATTCGTTGATTACAACCACCTTAGTATGACTTACCTAGAAATAACTCATGCTCGAGAGAGAAGCTAACAATTGGTATATATAAGTATATAAAAATTCAGGCTTTATTTAAGCATGAGAGTTTTGCTTCCACAAAATCTTCCTGATCATTCTGTCATATCAAACATACCCTCAGAAGGAAAATTATCACAGAATTTGAAAGATGGAAGGGTCCTTAGTGGCAATTTTGCACGAAGCTTTTTGTTTTATATGTGGAGCAATTAAGACTCAGTAAGTTTTGGATTCTTGCCCAAAATTGTCTGGCTAATTATGGCAGGGTTATGAATTGAATCCAGTTCTAATTCTCAACCCAATGTCTATATTTACTTATTTTCTGTGATGCTATATCACACTGAGGAATCTGTAAATTACAGTGTATATTTTCTATTTATTTATTTATTTATTTTTGAGATGGAGTCTCACTCTGTCGCCCAGGCTGGAGTGCAGTGGCACGATCTCGGCTCACTGCAAGCCTCCGCCTCCCGGGTTCACGCCATTCTCCTGCCCCAGCCTCCCGAGCAGCTGGGACTACAGGCGCCCACCACCACACCCGGCTAATTTTTTGTATTTTTAGTGGAAATGGGATTGCACCGTGTTAGCCAGGATGGTCTCGATCTCCTGACTTCGTGATCCGCCCGCCTCTGCCTCACAAAGTGCTGGGATTATAGGCGTGAGCCACCGTTCCCAGCCATTTTCTAGTTTTTTAATGTCAGTTTCAGCTATTAGAGTTGAAATAAACAGATAATTATCTGTATTGTTTTTAGCTCATGGCCAGAGGGAAGAAGTAAGAGCAGGAAGTCTTTTAAATTTATGTACAATAAGCTATTTACAGATAAAAATCTTTTCCAGTGAAATTCATATGACACATTTCAATAAAATGCAATGACATTAACAAAGAAATGAAAGACTAATAAATCTAGAGTTGGTAAACTAAATCAAATAGATATATGTATATATTTATATATTGTATATATATAATACATATACATATATACATATACATATTTGCTATAGTTTACCCATGTCTTGATTTGTTAGTTATGTAACACACACACGTATGAAAGACATTCTGTGATTTTAAATTACTAAATTATATTGAGGGAATGGAACAGGCAGGGATGTCTAACACTAAATTTGTTTTCACTTGTATAGCATGATTTTAAAATATGATATTTATGTTATCTTCCTCCAGGTATAAAGAAGTATCTGCAGAAATCCAGAGCACTTATTAAACTTCTTTGAGTTTTCTCAGGAAGATCAATACCTGTTGGAGAAATTTTACTAAGGTAAGTTCCAAATACCACTAATCTATTCTTTAGGGGCTTCCATTCTAGCTGCTCTAGTTCAGAACAAAGTGAGGTTCACTAAGTCAAAAAAAAATAGACAAATAGAAAACCAGGCATTGGTTTATTAATGATGCAGTTAATATTTGGGGATAACATTTCACTGCATGTGGCAAAAACGAACTTCATGATATTTAACTACAGCATTAAATAGATTTTCCCATCCAGGCCCAAGAAGTGCGTGGCAACTGTAGGCTCTCCCAACATGGCAGCCTGCCCTGTGAAATTTCTAGTGTGGAGTAGCAGAGCTGAGTGTATCTTCCTTCAAGTAGCCCACTGTAAAGATGAAGGGGAAGAGAATGGGTTAAACTGTGATTGACGAAATCTTGCTTTGAAGTTCACAAATCAAATAAGCAACTCTACTGACCAAGAAGAAGGAAGCGAAAAGGGGTTAAAGAGAGGACAGAAGAGCTGCTATAATGGAGTTTCCTTCATATGGAAAAAAGAAAAATAGAAATGGGGAAGGAGTATTTTTTTTCTGTTACCATTGAAGGATCGGAGAGACCTACCAAAAAGGAAAAATGCTCTTTAGAGGTTGCATCAGGATTTTCTCAACCTAACAGCACACGAAGATAATTTCTCCTGGGTAATGGAGGCAGTCAAAGGAATGAGATTTTCCCTGCTTTAAGAAGAAATATTCTAGGCAAAATTTTTTCCACCTTACTCTTAGAAGTCAGGTATTTTCAGAATCACAATAGACATGTCTGTGCTATCACAGAGCAGATGACTATATAGTAGACTACTACCATTTATGTTTTTACTTATTTTTAAACAAAATAAAAACCCATTGCAGATAGTAATTTTCAATTTTTGAGGCATACTGTTAAGTTATTCTGTAAAGAGCAGGTGGAGGGAACAGTTTAGGTAGTAAATGGGCTTAGCTAACTCCTCAGTGGACTTGTCTCAATGGGGATTTGAAACTCTAATTTAATAACCCGTGTACATGGATTTATTTATTGGTAAAAACAAAACCAAGGAAATATAATGTATTGAAAATATAAAAAGGAATCATAAGCTTGAAGAAAGTAAAATAATGGGCTTGGTGCAAGACTGTGAACCAAGCCAAGTATCTGTAGAAGGTAGCAGGATTGACTTAATAGTCTCCATTAGATGCTGCCTCTGTAATGAATGAACCCTGCTCCTTTCATATTTGTGTTTCATCATCTAAAATTGAAGGTCATTTCATTCCAAAAAATGTTTGGTTTATTTTGATCATTTTACTTGGTCAAATTTTGATGATTTGTCCTTTTGACTAGACTGGAGCAGTAAAGGCAAAATAATAATAATAATAATAAATTAGACCATTGTGGCTTCTGTAGAGAAAGAGCAAGCATTCGGATTGACCACAGCACTGTAAATACATATTACAAGGAATAATTAATCATTGAAAACAAAATAGGCTTACTATCTGGGAGGTGATATCTATATTTGATATTATTTGGCATAGACGAGTATAGTGATGTTTGGAAATTGATTATTATCAATGTTCTCGGGTATGTCTTTCAAGAATACCAAAGGTCTACTAGACTGATCAATATTTTTAATTTGACACTCAAAACTTATACCTCTGGAAGCTAATATGTAAGCTTAAATGTATGGTTACATGTATAAAGGTTCTGATCCTGCCTGTGTTCACTTTGAAAGGAAGAGTCTACTCCTTGCTACCAGGTTGCTGCTGCTGCAGAGAATATGGACTTCTGCTCTCTAAAAGAGGAGCCTGGTTTCTCTCATCTTTCCTCTTAAGAATGGAATGGGAATACTTTAGATTTAAAATAAGCTACTTCCTACCTTTAAACAAAAAGAGTAGCGTAGTGTTGTAACTTGGTAATGAGTGGCAAAAACCATATGTGAACTAATAAAACCATGAAGGAAGTAAAGTTAATATAGTAATTGAGAAGGTGATCTCAGGAAGGAACATGTAGGATGGACCAAGAGACATGCAGAGAGACGTTTCAGTATCTTGATGAAACACATAGAAGGGCATGGGTTTCAGGAAATATAATCACAAATGCATACATTGAGAAACTTGCCTGCATGGCTACAATTGTCAGTGAAGTATGAATTGGTGAAAAACAGGACAGATATGCAATTTATTGTCAGCTCTAGAATTTCAAGCTAGAGCATCCTTCTGCTAAGATTTCAGTCTGGATACTAAGTTATGCTTAGATCCTGTGGAAAGTATAACCCATTGTGCAAAGGGACACCTAACCCTAGAAAATTAAAATACTGTGATGAAACAAGAATGAGGAATAATAAGGAAATGGAAAGACTAGGACTGCTGTGAAAGAGCCAAATTCAATAATACTTTGCAAAACAATATTTAAAAAGGAATAAAGTAGTCCTAAGTCAGTAGGATGTCCTGCTCCTAAAAAAAAAAACAAAATGCCCTAATTTAGGACCTTTACTGAAGACCGCAGAATTTCCCCAGATTAAGTTCAATAAAAGATGTTTGCATCATTGAATTTTAGTAAACATTAGTTGAATAAACGATTAAATGGTTAGATTGATTACAAATGTATGAGATTATTTTCCAAAATATACATTTGCTCATCTAATTTAGAATGAGTAAATCCCAGTTTTCTCCCTTTTTCCCATTTCCCACAGCCTTTATAACATCTTTTTTTTAGCATATTAGGGAACTAAATTTTTTTTAAAAACCTGGTAACTTAAGAGAACACTATATAGATCTCCAATAGGTCTATCCTAGAGAGTTTATCTCAGAAATTCAAGGCTATCTGGTTTCCTGGCACCCATAAATCACAGCTTAACCAAATCACATCATAGTGAAAGCATTCTAAGTTTAATTTTACCTTGAGATTTATGAAGCTTCTAATGATATTTACAGTCACGCATATGATAAATAAATGCATAACAAGTTCTATAGAATGTTTGGATATTCAGAGAAATTTTCCAAGAACCCTTTGTGAAAGTTTATTAAACTCCTAGAGATCAGAAAATACAATCACTCATTTGATTAACTATCATAACTTCATTTTCTGTTGCCTGTAAGCATTGTCATGCAGATTTTTTGTCCTATCTGAATTTATACTAATAGGATTTGGCCATATCCCTACTGATGTTTACTTCTGTCTTCTTTTTGCTAGTAGAGGGACTGAGAATTACTGTCTTCCAAAAGGTCATTAACTGATTAACTGGACAAAGCAACAGATTGGAACAAGTAAAGTTCCAAACAGCCTTGTCAGGTTTCTGATTCATTCACAAAAACTAGACATCTACATGAGTAAGTTGTGGTGGCTGTTACTTTATGATTGACATTTTTATCTAGCAACAAATAGAGTTCTACTTATTTCTGAAAACGTATCTATAAATTGGATTCCCCCAATGTCTATAATGAGTTACATAATTTCAAGTGAGACAATATTATTGCCTCCAATCTAAAGAGAACTGAAAGAATATTTGCTATTATCACATCTGTGGGAATTTTTTTTTGATAAAAAATGCATAGACTTTTTCCAGTTTGGGTTTTCTCTGAAATGTGGCTATATTGGTAGTGGCTAAAATAGTTATTAGATCTAATTCATAGAGCTCTTGCTAATAGAACAAACATGCCCACATTCCCATGATTCGATCCTGGTTAACAAATCTGTACACCATAAATCTGATGTAGCCCTACTCAGGGAGATTGTAAGCTCTATGGGATGCCTCCTCATTGCTCTTTAAATTTAAAACCAAATTAAAACATCCTGTAGTGGTAAGAGTTTAGAGAAAGAGCATTTTTATAAACTGCTGTTCAGAGTATAATTTGGTGTAACCCTTTCAGAGACCTATATGTTACATGATTCAAATGTCTTTAAAATGTGCCACTTCCTTTTCTAAGATTGCAAATAAATCAGTGGGCAAATGAAGACATATCTACAGGCATGATCATTAGAGTATTGTAAGCAGTTGCAATATATTGGAAACAACTTAAAAAACTAAAAATAGAGTGTGTTATATAGTTTATTGATATAATTAAACAGTATACAGTGTTTCACAATGCTGCTGCTGCTCTGAATGTATAGATATGGGAATATATTCATAATATTAATTTTAAATTTCTGATTATAAGAAATTATGTAAATGTGACATCAATAATTTTACATATTACATATATTAGGCATTTATATGTGTAGAAAAATATCTAGATAATAGTATTATATGAGGGTAACATTTCCTTGTTTTAAAATGAGAGATAGACATGTAGGTGCATAAACTAGGAGAATAAAATAAATTGCAAACTAAGCAGAAGCTATTTAAAGGATAAAAATGGCTTCTTCCTCCTCTAAAACACACACACATGCACACACACGCACACACACATGCACACACACACGCCATCCCTTTATAATCCGTATTGGGTTTCTTAATTTTTTCATTTTTTCCTGTCTGTGCAGTATTTTATTTTTTCAATTTTGTTTAACTGACATAATAATTGTACATATTTTGGGAGTATACAGTGATACTGCAATACAGATAATATATATTGATTAGCATATTCATCACCTCAAACGTTTATTATTTCTTCTTGTTGAAGCATTCAATATCCTCTTTTTAGCTCTATGAAACTGTATAGTATATTTTTGTTAACTACAGTTGTCCGATAGTGATACAGAGCACAAGAAATTATTCCTCCTTTCTAACTTTAATTTTGTATCCTTTAACAAATCTCTCCCCATCTCCCTTTCCCCTACACTTCCCAGACTCTACTATCTTCTGTTCTACTTTTTACTATTATGAGATCAACTTTTTTTTAGCTTCTACATTTGAGTGAGAACATGTGGTATTTAACTTTCCGTTCCTGGCTTATTTCACTTAACATAATGTCCTCCAGTTCCATCGATAATGCAGCAAGTGACAGAATTTTATTCTTTTTTATGGTTGAATAGTATTTTATTGAGTATATATACCATATTTTCATTATCCATTCATCTGTTTTTGGACACCTGAGTTGAATCCATACCTTGGCTATTGCAAGGGAATGTAGATGTCTCTTCCTTATGCTGATTTCCTCTCCTTTGGATAAATGCCCAGTAATGTGATTGCTGGATCACATGGCAGTTCTATTTGTAGATTTTTGAGGAACGTTCATACTTTTCTTCATGGTGGTTGTACTTGTTTACGTTTCCAACAGTGTATAAGAGTTCCCTTTTCTCTAGAGCCTCCCTAGCATTTGTTTTTTTGTTTTTCTTTTGTGATAATAGCCATCCTAACTGGGGTGATGATAACTCACTTTGGTTTTAATTGGCATTTCCCTGATGATTAGCGAGGCTGAACATTTTTTCATGTATTTTTGGCCATTTGTGTGCCTTCTATTGAAAAATATCTATTCGGATCATTTAGCCATTTTTTTAAAAAATCAGATTGTTTGCTTTGTTTTTCTTTTTGTCTTCTGTTTTTTATTTATTTTTTATTTTTTGCTGTCAGGATGTTTGAGTTCTTTTTATATTCTGAATATTAATCTTCTGTCAGATAAATAGTTTGCAACTTATTTCTCCCATTCTGTAGGTTGTCTTTTCATTCTGTTCATTGTTTTCTTGGCTGTGCAAAAGCTTTTAGTTTTATGTGATCCCATTTATTTGTTTTTGCTTTTGTTGCCCATGCTGTTGAGGTCTTATTCATAAAATGTTTTCCCAGACCAATGTGCTAAAGAATTTCCCCACGGGCCGGGCGCGGTGGCTCACGCCTGTAATCCCAGCACTTTGGGAGGCCGAGGCAGGCGGATCACGAGGTCAGGAGATCGAGACCATCCTGGCTAACGGTGAAACCTCGTCTCTACTAAAAGTAAAAAATAAAAAAAAAATAGCCGGGCATGATGTCGGGCACCTGTAGTCCCAGCTACTTGGGAGACTGAGGCAAGAGAATGGCGTGAACCCGGAAGGTGGAGCTTGCAGTGAGCCAAGATAGCGCCAATGCACTCCAGTCTGGGTGACAGAGCGAGACTCCATCTCAAAAAAAAAAAAAAAAAAAAAAAAAAAAAAAAGAATTTCCCCTCCATGCATGTTTTCTTTTAATTGTTTCATAGTTTTGGGTCTTACATTTAGGACTTTGATCCATTTGAGTAGATTTTTGTATATTTAAAACTCTAGTTTTATGCTTCTGCATGTGGATATCCAGTTTACCTAGCACCATTTATTGAACAGATGGCCCTTCCTCCAATGTATGACATTGGCACCTTTGTCAAGAGTCAGTTGGCTATAGATATGTGAATTAATTTCTGGGTTCTCTATTCTGTTCACTGGCCCTGTGAATTTGTCATGTTTTCATGTTATCATGACTCCTCTGCCTTAATCTATAACAGTGATAATAACTCCTGCCTGTTGTTGTAAGTCATAGAATTGAAGGGCTGTCGCAGCCAGCAACATGGTAAAAGGCCTGGGAGGAGGCGAGGAGTAAAAACTAACATAAACAAATCTATTTGATCGATTACAAATAGGACAAAACAAAAAGAATGTGAGTTGTAATGTCCAGAGGTAGAGATTGAAAAGAGACTTTGAGGATGATGAAAGGGAAAGGCAATAATATATTTGCCATTCACCAGTAAAGTAAAGCTAAGACCACTTCTGGTGTGATAGACATTTGGGTCTCAGTGAAAGGAGTGGATGAGTGGCAAAAATGATGGACTTAACAATTCTGCAAGCCTGTAAAGTGCAAAAGAGAGGGCACCTGGTCAGTGAAGCTATCAAGATGTTGCTTGGGAGAGCTTGAGCCTTCATGTAACTGCTGTCCAATCTCTGGAAGCAATTAAATGCTCAAATAAATGTCTTTCAGGTTAAGCTGACTACATTTTCATCCAGATTGTTGACACTATCCTTCTGCTAGACTATTGGAACCATGACCATACTGTATTCATGGAGTAGTTAGTATCTGAGAGGTAAAGGAAAATCCTTTTGCAAATAAGACTAAGACAGGAACCCCTCAATAGCTCTGGATTCCCTTGAATTTGCCTTTCTTTTAGCATTCTTGGATAAAACCGGGTTGGTGCTATGAAGGGTTGGGAATCCCTTTTTTAAAAGGTCTTGAAGACATCTATTCATGGAGAAGTTTACTTAACCCAGTCTACCTATCAATACCACTATCCTAAAAATAATGGCAGGTAATAATAAATGATGTGAATAAATTCCCATGCACATGGCTGGAACTAAGCTCCTTTACATGAATTATCTCACAGCACTGTTTTCACCTTTACTTCAAAGAAGGAGGAAGACAAAAGCTAAATAACTTATTTGTTCAAGATCATTCAAATGGAAAGAAGGTAGAAATGGGATTAAAATCTAGGCAATATGACTCAAATCTTCTCAAGCATTGGTGGCTCTATTGTTTATTTATGGTTACTGTTATCGATTAAGGTAACAATAATAATTCAAAGAAACTGACAGAAAGTATAACCAAGCAAGAGTTTCACGCAACTCAGAAGTTAAATTTTTCAAACTTTTTTTTATGTATCAACAGAAGGGAGTTGGTGAGTTAGAACTCCATAGTTCATCTTGAGTTCTCTTCTTTGGCCTTAACCCACATCTATGATAAATAACAAGACATAAGTGAAATCCATAGCTTTAAGATGCTGAGACATACAAAACCATAAAGCACTGTAATGTACATGAAAGGGGAAAAGTACTTTTTTTTTTTTTTTTTTTTTGAGACAGAGTCTCACTCTGTCGCCAGGCTGGAGTGCAGTGGCACGATCTTGGCTCACTGCAATTTCCGCCACCCAGGTTCAAGCAATTCTCCTGCCTCAGCCTCCCAAGTAGCTGGGACTCCAGGCACATGCTACCACACCTAGCTAATTTTTGTATTTTCAGTAGAGACAGGGTTTCACCAAGTTGGCCAGGATGGTCTCGATCTCTTGACCTTGTGTATCGCCCATCTCGGCCTCCCAAAATACTGGGATTACAGGTGTGAGCCACCGTGCCCGGTCAGAAAAGCACATTTTAAGTGTGGTGCATTTGGCAAGTGGCAACCTTTTGGAAAACAGAGGTGAAATAAAAATTACCTGCTAAATCTCAGCTGTTGTACAGCATATTTCAGCTGAGAATACTTAAAAATAAAATGCCCAAGAAGGCAAACTATTAGAACTTCTATTTGTATGTGATCTTATTTTCTCTGTGTACAGAAAGAGATTTTCTTTCAATGTTGTCATTGTCCTCATTGAGCACTCACTCATTAAGTACACGTTTATTGAACATGTACATTATGCCACAAAATTAGGCACTAGGGTTACCCAGGAGGATAAATGCTGTCTTCTGTGAAGGGAAACAAAGACAGGCCCTGAGAGCTTAATATCTTAATAGTATGGTAGAGATAAGAGGAACAGATGCACATTAACATAAAGATAGATATGCTTGCCCATATACGCATATGCTATCTTGCCATACTGCAGGAGAGAAATATCAATCACACTGAGGATATTAACAGAATGTCTGGGTGGCTTCCGCCTTGATCACAGAAGATTTTATGGATGAGTTGAGTTTTGAAAAGTTTTGGAAAAAAAATGACAGGATAAAGTATGGTTGCACAGAATATGGAGATATTTTCTGTTTTGGCAGAGATAATGACACAAAGGATCTAAGGAATCCTCAGTATCTTTAAAAACTATAATTTGAACTAAGAGCCACCTCAGGTGAGCCATACAGTGTATCACATCCCGAATTAATGCATATGGTTTTCAAAATATCTTCAAATGGACCCTAAACAAAACAAAACTCTTTGGATTCTTCTTTAGGACCCAGTCTTTGGAAATGAGATAATATATAGTTATTATGCTTAATTCTAATAAATAAAGTAAACCAAAGTCCTTTTAAAGGCTTTGACTTTAAATCAAACCAGCATACAGTCAGCATTGACATTAGCTTTTAAACTTAAAAAACATACTACTTCTGTCACCCCTGAATTCTTTATGGAGGGGGTGGGGTGGTTGTTGTGAGTTAATGCTTATAAGAGTGTAGCACAGTATCTGCCACATAGTACGTGCTCATTAAATGTAAGCTAAGCTAGTGCTTCTTTTTGTTACTTTAATAAAGATGATTGGAGGATACAGCACACAAATCATGCATGTACTGATTGATGCACGATTATAGAGAGTTCTGATTTTCCTTCAATAAAATAGGTTTATTGATGTTACTATAGCCTATAAATTGTGGCAAGCAATGTGGTACAATGATGAATAAGATAGACTGCTACCTGGAAGGGCATCAGAGTCTGTTAGGGCCCATTTTCAACTAACCACAATAGTTACTTTGGGGTTCTGATTCATTCCTTATTTACCTATGAATTCCTAAGGAATTCAGGGACCTCAAAAGCATTTTCCTTTCATAAGAAAGCATTTCAAAATGCCTCTAGCACACTGTTCTATTGAAGCATGGTTGTACTTTTGAAAATATGTTCCAATTTATAAAATACTTTTACCCTCTTCAAAATATGATCTTCATGATTATTCATGAAGTAAGAATAGGGCTGCGGGAAATAAGTGGAGAAGTGGGGGGATGATTGGAGGAAACTGATACTTCACGGACTTAAATGACTCTCCCAAGCTAACCGAGTTAGTGAGTAAGAAGGCAGTACTTTCTTCTACATTAGGTTGCCTCCATATAGGATGAGCCAGTCACCTTTTATTCCCCTGACTCCAGGCAGGGCCAGCAGGAGGGAAGAAGATGGGCCTCCGGCATGCTTCCACAGAATGTTCAGCATCCCTCCTCAACCATCCTTTCCTTTCTCTAGTCAAACGTATCTTCTTCCTGCTTCTGGGGGCCTGAGCAGCCATTAAGATCATACTTTTGGTGGGGCATGGTGGCTCTTGCCTGTCATCCCAGCATTTTGGGAGGTCCAGGAAGGTGGATCGCTTAAGCTCAGGAGTTTGAGACCAGCCTGGGCTACATGGTGAAAACCCATCTCTACAAAAAATACAAAAAATTAGCTGGGCGTGGTAAAGCACACCTTCAGTCCCTGCTACTTGGGAGGTTGAGGTGGGATAATCACTTGAGTCGTAGAGGTGGAGGTTGCAGTGAGCTGAGATTGTGCAATTGCACTCCAGCAACAGAGCAAGATACTGTCTCAAAAAAAAAAAAAATACACTTCTGCTCCTTTCTTCTCTGTCCTGTTCACTCAAAAATATTCTACCCTGTAATAATAATAACTGAAATAAAATATTGTCTACTCATATAATGCAATATTATTTGGCAATAAAATGGAATGAAATACTGATATGTGGTATGGCATAGATGAACCTTGAAAACATTATGCTGAGTGAGAGAAGCCAGACACACAAGACCACACATGGTATGATTCCATTTATATGAAATATTGAATATGAATATGATATGGATATATATATCAATTTGAATATACAATAAGCAAATCTATAGAAATAGAAAGTAGATTAGTGTTTACTGATGGCAGGGTGAGGACTTGAGAATGACTGCTAATAGTACCAAGTTTCTTTCTCAGATGATAAAATATTCTAAAATGACACTGTGGTGATGGTTGCATAACCGTGAATATGCTACAATACAGCCTGTACTGGTGTGAACAAACCATTAAGGGTGACTCTGGTGAGGGCTCAGAAGGAGTGGAAGTGAGCTGTAAAGAAAGTTCCATACTTCTTAGAGAATACCTATATGATCATGAACAGAATGTTGGTAGAAATATGGATGGTGCAGCCCATTCTGATGATTCATATGCATGTCCGTTTTATTGGCTCATGTAACCAGAGTAGCTTCAAGTATGACTACATCTAGATGTTCAATACCTAATAAGCTGAAACATAGAATCTATCACTCTTAATCTCATAGCTCTACTTCTCTCACTGCTGACATTTTTCTTGGGCTGGCTTTCGTATGTGGTGGCAATGAAATTCCCAAACTACAGATTCACCTTCCATCATTTTGGCCACCTCAGTGGATCAAGGGTTTCTCCCTCCTTATAGTCCATGGAAAAAAAAGTTTGTGGTTGGCTTGAGTCACTTGCCCAGCAATTATGTTAACTGACAGTATAAGGTATTTGACCTCCTGCCTTCCTCTTATAAGGACCCTTATAATTACATTGGACCCACCAGGTCATCCAGGATAATCTCCCATTTCAAAATTTGTGACTTAATCATACCTGCAAGGTCCCTTTTGCCATGTATGAGACATAGCCACAGGTTTCAGAGATTCAAATATGGACATTTTTGGGAGGTTGAGGGGAGGCATTATTCAATGTAACATATTTACAATGCTATGAAGTGTTAATGTTGGATCTTTAATCCATGTTTCCCAAATTGAAGATCAGTTTCCCTTCTACTTTATCACAACTGCATCAGCGGCCATGCATAAGCTTGGCTAGATTTCAAACTCTCTGGGAAAAGAGAATTGCACCTGCCATAGCAAACAACTGTATGTGTGGTGGGGGAGAAAGTGTGATTGTTTTCTGAAATCACAGGAAGAGATGGGGGGAAAAAGGTTCAGTTTCAGTGCCATCACTCTACACTAGCAGTGCCTCCTTGGCTCTCTTTTTTGATTAATAAAGCAATAATGTAGATTTGCTTGTACCTCCTTTATTTGATAAATTCTGTTTCTAGCGAAATAATACAAATTCCATCAGTAGGCAAATCACTTAATAGTTTTCAAATGACAACTATAATTCTTTCTCAGCTGTTCCTACATGTGCAAAGAGAAACAGAGAATTAAGGCAGTTGCATGAATAATTTAAACAATAAACCTCTATTGGCTCAATTATCTGACTATTTCAACAAGCATCTGGAGATAAGTTTAATTTTGTATTCTCTAACTTTTTTTTAGTTTACTTTAACATTTTTAGTCATTTCTTTATAATAAGTCATTTGTTTCGTTTGTGTCCTAAATAAAATTTAACAAACATTTAATGAGCAACTAATATATGCCAGCAACTGTGCTCATTTATCTGGTGGCTAAAAGACACAAAACAATGAATCTCATTCTCATGCAGTTTTCAGTTTCAACAGGAGAGATGATACAATTATATACATAACTATACAACATGGCAGAAGGCAAAGGCCGTGATTGAACAAAAATGACATTTGAAAGTATTTAGAGGGAGAAATATCATGCAGTTGGAAAGAATTAGGGGAAACTTCCCCTAGGAAAAAGAATTTTAGAGGATGGATAGGCATTTGCAAGGCAGAAGCTGGGTGAGAGAGTGTTGCAGTAGACAGAGCTACACAGGCAAGGGAGCAGGACAATTCAGGACTAATCTTGGGAGACACAATTCTATTGATTATGCTGGGGAATAGGGAACAAGCAAATTTCTCCCAATCATTCAAAGAAAGAAAGAAAGGGACAATTTATGTCCAGTATTTAAAACTATCTAATTTACTCATCCCAACACCTTAGCGGTTTTCAGTGGAGCGGTGGGGAGGAGAGAATTATTCATGTCTGTAGACATTTTGATTGTCATAATGGGGGGTAGGAGGTGGAGTGGGGAAGAGAGGATGCTACTGCCATCTAGTGGGTACCAGCTAGGAATGCTGCTAAACATCCTACAGGACCTAGGGCACCTCCCCAAGCAAAAAAACAAAAATAAAAAAAAATTGTATATAGATAGATAGATATTAGATAGATAGAGATAGATAGATACATAGATACGTAGATATCTAACTTGAAATACCAATTGTGCCACAGAGAGAAGAAAAAAACCCGGATAACCTTGTGAGGTTGTACTATTATTTTCACTTATTTTATAGATGAGTAATCGAGATCTTTTGAGATTGCATAGCACATCTTACCCAAGATCATTAAATAGTGAATGGCAGTACAAGCTCAGGGCCATGTTATAAAGGGTAATGAATGGGGATATAGGCATGCAGCTAATGAGAGTCTCTGAACGTGGGCGTGGCAATCATTGGAGCTACAGTGAAATGACAGTGCACACGAAGTGCTGAGCACAGTGCCTGACACAGAGTAAGCACTCAATAAGTGGACCGTGCTGCTTTGCATCACAGCTGGTGTTTTTGACTGTGTATTAGCCATGGGTGGGTTGGATTGGGGCAGGAGCATATGATGGGAAGAGTGGTCAGGATCTGAACTGGAGTGAAAGCAGGTAGAGTGTAAAGGAAGGGACACATGCCATACACTTTGTCCATGTGAGAATGAAAGAACCTGGCACATAAATGAATGTGTGGGTGTGTATCGGGGACAGTTTTGAAGGTGACTCTGGTTTTGAACATGAGAAACTAATTTTCACCTCACTACCATGAAGTGAGCAGCTGCTGTGTTAGGAATTATTAGACTTATTTAAAACAGACAAACTGAGACACGGAAAGGGAAAGCAATTAGTTCAAGGTCACACCATATTTTGAGATTTCTTTTGACACTTTGGAAGAGAAAAAGGCTAACCTTTTTAAAGATACAATAACTAAATCTTTATAGGAAAGATAAGGACAAAATGACATTTTCCTTAATATACTTCCAAAAAATAGTTTTAACATTAATGTTGCTATACATTTATGTTGATGAAAGTGACTTTAAACTCTAGTCGGGCAGTCTGGCTGAATGACATAGGTGGAGACACCAAGGAAGAGCTGCTCAAAGAGAATGGGCCGAAGTTCTGTTTCGTTGGTCACATTCGCTACATTATTAAGGGAGAGCCAAAAAACAACCTCGTTGGTCAAGTAACCACATGTAGAAGACAGAACCCATAGTAACGCACAACTTGGTATCATACATTTATTAATAACAGCAAATATGACTAATAATTGAGTGCTTATTGGATGCCAGCAACTGTGCTAACTATTCTTCTGCATTACTTCATATTAATCTTTGTAATTCTGTAGAACAGGTGTAACCGGTTATTGATGAGGTCTTTGAGGCTTAGAGAGGTTAAATAACTTACCAAAGTCACACAGCTAAGACATAAGGGAGCCAATACTGAAACTTCTGGTGTTGGGCTTAAGAGCCCAGGCTTTTATCCAATGTTGTCTATGTATGGCTAGAAGTTAAGAACATACAATCTTCCTTTTTTTTTTTTTGTATTTGACAAATGTAAATACAACTGGATACATAGTCATCATTCAGTTAAGACCTACTTAGGGGTGACCTGAGAATATTTGCTACAGAAACAGCATGTTGCCTTCTCAAATCTCTACCTCGACTTCTTATCAATATTATGCAGTTGATTTCCAGATCTAACTTTTACCATCTTAGCTATTCATTCAAAAATTTGAATCCTGCACTTGCTTTGTGCTTGGTACCATTCTATGAGTGGAGTATATGCCATGAACAGGAAAGTAAGGTCTGTACTCTCATGGACAACACATTTCAGCAGAGGTAGACAACTCCATTCATAAAAACAGACATCAGATAAGGGTTCTGCAGAAAATTAAAATATTGCAATAGACATGGGGTAGCCACTTGAGTTGCTTGAGAGGGATGACCTCTCTTACAAGATCAAAAAGATCAGTCTGCAAAGAGCAGAGGGGAATGTTCTAGGCAGAGAAAACAGCTAGGGCCATGGCCCTATTCGAGCACTAAAAGAATGCCCATACGCCTGGAGAGGCTAGTGCTAGGGCAGGAAATGTGGGATAAGGTTGATGCCTGTAATCCCAGCACTTTGGGAGGCCAAGGAGGGTAGGTCACGAGGTCAAGAGATTGAGACCATCCTGGCTAAACACGGTGAAACCCTGTCTCTACTAAAAATACAAAAAATTAGCTGGACATGGTGGCACGCACCTGTAATCCTAGCTACTTGGGAGGCTGAGGCAGGAGTGCTCAGGATCTGAACTGGAGTGAAAGCAGGAGAATCACTTGAACCCAGGAGGCGGAGGTTGCAGTGAGCCGAGATCGCGTCACTGCACTCCAGCCTGGGCGACAGAGCAAGACTCTGTCTCAAAAAAAAAAAAGGTTGAAAGTCTAAAAGAAGTTGAGAATTTGAAGCCAGGTAAAAGAGGATTTTATAAGTCAATACAAGGTATTTTAATTTTATTTCTGGTATAATGAGATGCCTTTGAATGAATCTTACCCTCTTTCACTAGACTTTCTTGTCTAAAAGGGTAGCTTCTGAGGTAGAGAAGAAGTTAAAGATACTAAGAAAAACTAATTTTACCTTGACTTTATTAGTTAATATTTCGTTTGAATAAAAGAGAGTGAGCAAAACCCCAAACTCTTTCAGTAGCTTCATTTATATCTGAAAGATGTGTTTTTTGACACTTCAGTCAATCAGTGGGTGCCATTAATCTACGTATTATGTTACCAGAAGCTGTGTTTCTTCTTGACTTTCCTTTTCTTTTTGTTCTTCTCAGGAAATTAATTCACATCATTTTCATTTGAAATCTGGTGGCATTTAACTGTACAGGCACTTAGAGGCACCCTCCTATGAGTTGAAGCTTAATTTAATTGCATTACTTGTCAGCAGCACCTTAAGGAAAAAGAGCTAGGTCTTCCAGGCCCCTCAATATCCCCAAATTACAAGTGGAAAATGACTTGATACAGGTCTGTAGGCCTCTATGGAGGGAGCTTCTGAAATAGTTGACTTTGGTGAATGATGTTGGCAATTTGGCTCCTAACATTTTTTCAGTGTTGTATTTTACTGCAAAAGGAACCTTTGAGCAAGTGTTTGTAAGATGTCATCAATTTCACTTTAGAATTTGGCTTTTGAAAAGGCTGCACTTGGAAACTTTTGGGAGCATTTCCTGCAATTATAGTTTAAGACAATTGGTTTATGAAAGGTTGAATAATATTCAATCACATTGCTCTGTTGATCTACCTGAAAGCACTTCATCAGGCAGAAATATTCTAATAAAAGCATAAAATCTAAAAGCCCAAAGGTCTCTCAAAGGCTATAAGTCTGCTGAGGCCCAGACTTTAACACTTTTTATGTCCTTAAAGTGAACATACAAGTGGCCCAGTATAGTGCTTTCAAGTTTTCTTTTGTCAGATATTTGCATTTTAAAACAAAACTAAATAAAAGAAAAAAAAGTTTTAATTGTAAAATTATAAGAATTAATCACAAATTGAAGATTCTTGCTTTAAATTCAAGTAATTAATAGGACAATCCCACTATAATGGCCTTACTCTTCTCATTTAGCTCCAGTGGAAATTTAAGCAGGCACAATGTTTAGGAATTCCTAATCTAATATAAGCTTGCCTTAAAGGCCTAACCACAACTTGCAGCCTATGATTGAGCTACTCCAGTGGCAGGAAAATCACCCTTATAAGGAAGCCCATCCCATGTTCATAGAGCATTATTTTGAGGGAGTACTTCGTTATATTGATTGAGAGTTATGCATGGCCGCCAAATAGAATATCACACGTGCACACACTCACACACATACACAAACAAATATGCAAATTAATAAAACTTTGTAGATTCTAACCCTTGACATTTCTTATACCCACCTTTCTCTCTCCAACTCCAGATCTTCTACCTTTGTTTAGATCCTCGTAACCTCCAAGTTTCCCAATTTCTCTCTGGTTTTCAGTTGTTCTTCTCTGATTCATCTGCATACTGCCTCTGGGATAACTTTTGTAGACCCCAAACTTATCATGTCACTTCTTATTAGCCCCCAGTGATGTTCCTTTACCGTTTGAAAAAACTCCCCAAAAAGAAAAAAATAATAATTCTTGATGTGGCTGTTATATGGAGGTTCATTTCTTGGCATTTTATCTTCTTCCCTGCCACACATTTCCCTTAAGTTCCAGCCTTAAAGTATTTGCAGTTCTCCTAAAGCACAAACAATGAATGTTTGTCAGATTCAGACTGAGGTCTATGAAATTCCAGACTTGCTGTTCTTGGCTCGACTCCACGCTGTTTTCTTGGATCAAGCATACACCCTTTCTAAATATACAGTAATCTTTTACAAAAATATAAGTGTGTCTGGGAAATGATGAAAAGTTACTAAAGCATTGCTAAGTCATAGTATATACAGAACCCACTGAAATTGATATTCAATAAATATTTGCTCATTCAATACATAAATGGATTGAATTGGATAGTACTAAAGTGTTAGCACCTATGTACAAATTATTGTATTTAGTATCATTCTTCTGGAGAAGGGAACTGCTTAAGGTTCAGGCCTTGGGCTATTATAAAGGAATAAAAAAAAAGACAGAAAAGAAGGATGGGCCTCTTCAAAGAAACTTTGTTCTGATAATCATAATTTTACCATTCTTTAACCATAGAGGTCAAAGAAACACAATTGACAGTAGTGAAAAATCCCTGTGGCCTTTTTAATGGAACCCCTAAAATAAATAAGAACAATAACAAAAGATTGTGGAAACGTTCATAAGAATTAAAGTAAAAAATTGAAATTCAATGTGACATAATTGTTATCCTAGTGAAAATGCGAACTTCCATAAATATTCTTAAAATTTCACTAGAAATCCTTTTCAAGATTGTCAATTGAAGGTTGTGATAAAATGTCAAACACTCACTCACGTAACAGTTACTCTGTGTTCACTCCATGCAAGGAGACCACAAATCTGGGACATACCCCACAGTCTTTATTAGCCACAAGCATATTTATTTTATCTCTTATTGCTCCTATAAAACTAACACAGTTTTTGATGGATTAGGTAGATATGTATAGTGAATCAAAGGATTCCTTAGCCCCTTCCATTTTGAAAGTCTTTATTTCTTTATACATACTTATTTTCATTTTTCAAGGCATTATTTTATTCAGGTGATAAAGGTGTCTCCATTTTCGGTGTCAATATCATAAATGATTTTTTCATAAGTCTACAGCATCCCTTACAGAGTCATTTTTGTCTCTTAAAAGTGTGTATATTAGAGACCTGGACATTTAAAAATGCAAATTGTTTAACATTATTTCAATCATGAGCGACTAAATCAGCTGGAGGCCTGGAACCACAGATGTGCTAAATGAATCTTCAATGTGAAGAGAACTCAATTTTGAAATCTATGCCTTCATCTTCTGAAAGCACAATAGTAATGCGGTGGGGAAAACAAGGCTATCATTTCTTGAATCTGCACTGCATGGCTGATGCTAAAATAAAGTGACATTCTTTAGGAATTGTTTAGTATCAAGTGCTGATTTAGCTGTATAAAATGCAGCTGTCTTTCCAAATTACACAACTGGATTCACACCATCTCCTAATTCCTGGTGAAGTTTTAAAGATACCTTTATGGGCAATTTTCTTCCCAGTGCAAAGATTCCTAATTTAGACAGTACAAAAATACTACCACATAGTATCTATGCACACATACCTTCTCCCTTAGAAACATTTAATAAAGGAGATTGTGTTTTTAAAGTGATTGGGTCACTATTTAGAAAGGATATGTAAAAGATAACTGAGTTGAAGGCCATTCAGAAGTGGTTGCCAAATTGTCATACCATTGTTTCTTTCAGCTTTCTTCTTATTACTTTAAGTCACTCCTCAAATTTGTCATGTTGCCTCATGTGGTCTGAAAAAGGGAGAATTATCTGTCAACATGCTCCCCTTCGCCAATGCCCTTCCTTCCCAAGCTTCTTTAGTGATTGATATCCTCCTAGGAAGATTATCAATGGGTAACCCTCCATATCTGTGGGTTTCCCATCTGTGGATTCAACCAATCACAGATCAGAAACCTTCCAGAGAGCCTGGTACAGTGCTCACACCTGTCCTAGCTCTTCTGGAGACTGACGTGAGAGAATCGCTTGAGCCCGGGAGTTCCGGGCTGTAGTGAGCCAGGATTGTACCACTGCATTCTAGCCTGAGCAACAGAGCTAGACTCTGCCTCTTAAGAAATAAAAACTTCACAGAGTTTCAAAAAGCAAACCTTGAATTTGCCAAGTGCTGGGTATTACATTGAATCCTGAAGAATGAAGTGACGTGTAGGCATTGAATTAGGATTGTATTAGGTAAGTAATCTAGATACGATTTAAAATGTATGTGAGGCTGTCCACAGATTACATGCAAATACTATACTATTTTATATAAGGGATCGAGCATCCTCAGATTTTGCAGTCTGCTGGGATCCTGGAATCAATTCCCCACAGATACAGAGGAATGACTGTATTTCAAAAGCTGGATTCTTTGGATCTGTACATGGCATCTAATAGTTGATCACTTCAACCATAGCTGAGTTTGTAAGTTAGTTAAGCTTTAACTCTGTTAATCTTTGGGTAACAAATTATTTTTTCTTAGAATGCATTTTGTTCTTTGTCCTCTGGCTGCCAAATGGGCAATTCTGCAATCATCAACTACATCCACATTCATGAAGCCTTGAACACATTAGCGTTTCTGATATGGTTTGGATCTGTGTCCCTGTTGAGTCTCATGTCAAATTGTAATCCCTAATGTTGGAGGTGGGGCCAGGAGGGACATGACTGGATCATGTAGGCAGATTTCTCATGAATGGTTTAGCACCATCCCCTTTGGTACTCTCCTCATGTTAGTGAGTTCTTGTGAAATCTTGTCATTTAAAAGTCAGTAGCACCTCCCCTTTCTCTCTCTCTTACTCCTGCTCCCACCATGTTCTCACATTGCCTTCCACAATGAGTATAAGCTCCCTGAGGCCTCCCCAGAAGCATATGCTACCATGCTTCCTGTAGAGCAGAACCATGAGCCAATTCAACCTGTTTTCTTATCAATCACCCAGTGTCAAGTATTTGGTATAGCAATGCAAGGACAGCCTAATACAGTTTCTATTTGTGAAATCCTCTTGGTCTGGCCCCACATTGAGGTAGCTACTGTCTCCTCTGTCTTCCATCCCCAGCTCTTTACACTTCTGTAAAATTCTGACCATATTATCTCGCCATTGATTGTAATTAGCATAGCTACTATCTATCCACGTTCTTCCCCCAACCAAGTGGACAGTTCATTCATCTAGTCAATCAAAATTTATTAAGAGGTCAAAGGACCAGGCACTGTGTTAAGCAACATAGGTCCCAATACATGTTAAAATAACTAGTTCTTCATTTAATTGGCTATTCAAGTATTTTTCCCATTCATGTTAGCTATTTCAAGAACTATTTTTGTATTTAAACTATGAATCTTTTCCTATGCATTACAAATAGTTTTGTTCAATGTTGTGGTATCTTGTCATTGTACATATGGAACAGATTTTCCTTTTAATGTTTGTTCATTTAAACTTCTCTCTCATCTACTTTCCTTTTACACAAGCTAGCTGGTACTAGAGAGGAGCTAGAATGGGTAAGAAGAAAGGTGAGTGGCAGAGTCCACTCAGGAACCTGATAGTGTTCTCTCTAAAGCAATAAAGAGAAATAGGTACACTCTCTTTGGCACACATCTATGAGCCATTCCTGAGACAGCATCAACAGGTGCTATCAGGAAAGTAAAGGTGACAGAGGAGTTAGTGATGATTTCCATAATGCTTGGCACGTAATTGGGGATCATTATGCGTATGTTTAAATAAGTGACTGATTAGATGGTCACTAATGTGGACACTTTCTTTCCAGCAAACCCCAGTAATCACTAAGGACCTTTGTTATTCATAAGGGAGAGAGGTTGTAGTTGATTGCAATGATCACTCTGATTCTCCACTTGCTTTCATTTTATACAACTTTGCAGTAACCTCCTGATATGGTCTGGCTCTGCGTCCCCACCCAAATCTCATCTTGAATTGTAATCCAAATTGTAATTGCCACGTGTTGGGGGAGGGACCTCATGGGAGGTGATTGCATCATGGGAGCATTTCCCCCTATGCTCTTTTCAAAATAGTGAATGAGTTCTCAGGAGATCTGCTGATTTTGTAAGGCAGTTTTCCCTGCTCTTCCTAGCTTTCTGCCACCTGCCACCATGTAAGACATGCTTCTTCCCCTTCTGCCATAATTGTAAGTTTCCTGAGGCCTCCCCAGACATGTGGAACTGTGAGTCAATTAAACCTATTTTCTTTATAAATTAGCCTGTCTTGGGTATATCTTTATAGCAATGTGAAAACAGACTAATACACCTCCCCTTGAAGGTGGAATGGCCTGCCCTATTCCCTGACAATGGGCTCAACTAAGTGATTTTCTTTGGACAATGGGAAGTTAGCTGATACTATTCACACAGAAGCCTGAGAAGGTACTCATGATCTTCTGCTTGCTCTCTTGGATTTCTGCCATTGCCAAGAAATATGCTTGGTCCAAGCTGAAGAAGAGAGAGAGAGATGTATGTGGGGTGGAGCCCAGTTGCACCAGTGACTATAGCTGAGACCATTCTAGATCAGCAAGCAGTTAACTCAGCCACTAGATCAAAAAGAGCCACTTAACCAATTTCTGACCAGCCTTTAGAGTCATGAGAAATAATAAATGATTGTTGTTTTTAGCTATTAAGATTTCAAATGGTTTATTATGCACTCATTGCTAACTGATTCAAAAGTTATACTTCATTGCTGAAATCATCTTATTTGGTGGCATCTTCTCTTAGCTTTTCTATTTTAATAATTATAAGTATCTCATCTTTTTAGAATTTTGTGCACCACAGTGAAAAGAATAGTCGGTAAGAGACCAAAAAATGTAGGTCTTTCCATTTCCTAAGAGCATTATCTTAGACATTTATTCACTCAACGGTGTACAAAGCATTAGAAATACAGACAATGCTCTTGTGAAATCAATTATGGTTTGGGGGTTGGAGGGGGACATAGACATAAGCAAATCATTTCTATCCATCACAATAAGTAATAGTAGGAAATATGTGTTATAACCACAACCTCTGAGATGAAATAACCTGAGTTACAATCTTGCCTCTATCACTTCCTAGCTAGGTGCCCTTATTTAACCTCAACTCCAATTTCATCAATGGCACCTACTTCATAAGATTGTTGGAAGGATTACATTAACTGAAATATGTAACATACATAGAGACAGGCTTGGCACTCGCAAGCTCTCATTAAATGCTAGTTATTAAAACAAATGTTAAAAAGTATGAGAGAACAAAAAATAAGACTACATGGGATGAGGGCTGAGTGGAGAAGTAGCCATCATGGGTCGGGGGGGGACCTTGAAAAAAAAGCAGAAATTTGCACATCAGTATTTAGGACTTTAGGATCTTTTATCTATATTTCAAGAAATAAAGAATAGAGGATTATTAGGATATCATCTAGTTCCAAAATACAATATCTATAGAATATTATCTAATGTAAAATGTTTAGTAAACTCCTGCTGAGTATTGAATTTTAAATTCAAAGTAGTTTTGAAAAAATAAGTTGTTTTAATGAAATTAATTCACATGTCATTACGTGTGACTATACAGGCAAGCTTGATACGATTATCCCGGAGGATATTCTGGTCCCTATGTAATACTATTGGAAGTGAAAAGAGAATATTTATTTCCAGGATTTATAACACAGCATAAAGACACAAACTTTAAGTATGTATTGTGCTTCAATAGAGTTGCCTACAGCTTGTTAAATCCAATTAATAAACACAATAGACACATTCACTTTTTTATTTTTAAGCAAAGTTACTGAATTTGTTCTATTTACTATTCTGCATTTCTGATTACAAGATGCTGTCCCCTGCTGTTTGCTAAAGATTACACCAGCTATAGTCACGAACATACAGTGAAATAAGATAACATTTTGTTTAATGACTCACATCTACAAATCAGAGAAGAACAAAAGTAGAAATCTGCATGTCCATAGAACAAATCTAGCATGCTAGCACTGTGCCTCCTTTTCTCCCAAGTCATGTCATTTCAATAAGCATTTTGTCCTCTCCATGCTTTTGGTAACTAGATGGGCTAATGGGAAGGGTGGTGGTGTAATATTATTTCTTCTAAAAGAGCTTTTATAAAAATTTTTACTTGAACACATACTCTGTCATTGTTAATAGTACCTGGCAACCTCTACTGCATAAATATCTATAATTATGTTTTTTTCCAGCAACAATTTGGTTTGCGTGTGTACTTTCATGACAGTTAGCTTGTCTACTACTTATTCCAATTCTTTTTGGGTGAGGTCATTCAGTGACAAATGTGGTATTGCCATCCTCTGAAAGGGTTACAAATTCATGCCTGGCATTCAGGGCAGAAAATGACAGCCTGCATGCTGATAATTGATATACAGCTGTTCCCCATGTTACCAAAACCTTAATGTTATCGCAAAACTGGAAGAACTGGCATTGAGTAGATCTGGGTTCAAATTTTGGCTGTGTCATTTACCAAGTTTGTGATTTTAAGCTTCATTTTTTCCATCTTCAAAATCTCTCAGGGTGTTGTTTTGAGTACTAAATAAGGTGATATATATGAGAAAAGTGTAACAAAAAACCATGCCATATGGATGCTCAATAATGACTGGTTCAATCTAAATCTAAAAATGAAAGCCATGTGACGAATTCAAGGTCATATAGTGTGAATGAGTCAATGATGTGGGTAAAGATACTGTAGCTGCTGAAGGGGAAGGTTAACAGGAAAGGGAAGCTGTTCCTTTTTCCCTTTTGGCCAAATAGCACTTATCTGTCCCTGCTGCTTTGCCTAATAGATTAATTCATTCTGATAGTATTAAAGATGTCTGGTAGAGAGCTAATAATCAGCTCTGAAAAAAACAAATCATTGGCCTTCCTTTGCTGTCAAAATCCCTAAAAAGAAAATTTTCATTTCAAATGGCTTCTAGCTTACTTCAGAATCAGAGGATAGACTCCTTTGAAGCTATCTAGTGCAGCTAGTGAATGTACTTTTTAATCATTTATTAGTGGATAAACTATAATTGGCATATAAGGGTAAGAGCTTCAAAACACAAATTAAAGTCAACTGCCCACTAGTGTTTTGAATCAATCAATACAGCATTCACTTAAAAATAGAAGCAATGCCATTAACCCTCGAGAAATTCACATTTTCATGTAATTCATAACATCAAAGCTCTCCAAAAAGATGGGGAAATTACAATAAATCACAATCCATGTGTAAGGAAAAGTCTTTCCCCTTGCATGTACTGACATCTGAGATGCACGTTACAGCATGCTCTCAGTATGCAAAGAACATTACAGATGAAATTTTTTTAACTCTAAGCAAGGAAATACCGTGTAGTATAATGGGAACAGAAGAGGAAAAAAATAGCATTTTGTATAAACTTAGATATGTCTCTGATGTTCTCTTAATAAATCTTTTCTCCTTTCTGTTTGATGCTACCTTCCATTATGATTTACTCACTTTCTTTAAAAGTGTTTTTAAACCAAGTACATATTCTGTTCTCTCAAAAATAAAGAAAATCAGCGCAAAGATCATTACTTAGGGCACACAAAACAGAGGAACATTTATTTAATCTATTCCATATATATATATAGTACTGTTTAAATTATCATTCCTAATTTTATTGATTCATATCTCAAGGTTACATACATAAATGACATAAAGTGAATGCCCATAGATTACTGAAAGGGCCTTATGAAAATTATACATTGGAGAAAGAAACCAATGTAAACATAATATTAATAGCATTATTTTGTTGGCCCAGTCCCTCTAAGGAGACCCAGTGAATTTGAAATGTGCCAACTATTTCTCTAACACGAGTTGATGGAAAAGTCCACATCCTGGAGCAGGGGATGTTGGAATTGAGTTGTCAAGCTGTCCTGGATGTCTTGTACAAACTGAACAGGCCAATTTACTGCAACACTGCATAGGCTGAAGGCTACTATCTCGCCTTTACAGTTGCTTCCTCCTGGTAAGATTATCCTGCTCGACCGCAGCCTCCCTCCCGAGTAGCTTTTAAGCTACTCTGGATTCTTTCTGATGAGCCTATTCTTTTATTTTATTTTATTTTATTATTTATTTGAGACGGAGTCTTGCTCTTGTCGCCCAGGCTGGAGTGCAATGGCCCAATCTCGGCTCACTGCAACCTCCGTCTCCCGGGTTCAAGCAATTCTCCTGCCTCAGTCTCCCGAGTAGCTGGGATTACAGACGAGCGCCATCACTCCCGGCTAATTTTTGTATTTTTAGCAGGGACGGGGTTTCACAATGTTGGGCAGGTTGTTCTCGATCTCCTGACCTCATGATCCGCCCACCTTGGCTTCCCAAAGGGCTGGGATTACAGGCGTGAGACACCGCGCCCGGCTGAGCAATAGTACTGTGTTAATCCTCAGCTTGGGACCAGTGTGCTTGACTGGGAGAGGCTCTTAACCTGCAACCTGAAAGCAACAGCTTTGTGTGTTTGGTGATAATTTTGAATCTTAGTGGTGATTTTATTTTAATGTCTTCCTCTTTGTAGCTCAAAACTCCTGGATTTCTGCATGAAAACAGGCAAGCTTTTTGAAAAAACTTGACTTCTCCCACACAGCCTGAACCTCCCAGCGTGGGGGTTGCTTTTAGACTCAGCTGTTCTGGCTCTGCCCTCCAGGTGGCAGCAGAGCCACATCTCTGAAGCTCCAATCCCCTCTTCCCTGACTTCAAGTGTTAATGCAATTGACCAATCAGTGCTAAGATGATGGGAGGTAATTGGGTAATTGTATTTTACTGATCACAAGCAGAGAAAGGGAAAGGAAAAGGGGAAAGAAAGAGGGGCAGAGGAGGGAAGGCGACTGCAGTCCGAAAGGAGCTTTTGGAAGCTAGGACCCTAAGCGTCAGGACGTGGCATTGGTCGAGAGAAAGCCTGGGCTGGCAAGAGCTGCCGCCGGCGCTGGGAGAGCATTTGTTTGGGAGAAAAAGAGGGGAGAGAGCAGAGGGAGGGGGAGGAAGAGAGTTCAAACCGAAGTGGATGGAAGGGGACTGGGGTTTCTGCCGCGCAGGGAGCCGTGAGCCAGGGCGATGGCGCTAAGGACGGCGCGGAGCAGCTGCGCTCCCGAGAACGCGTCTCCTCGCAGAGGACTAGCAGGCATCGGGAAGGTCTGCGCCAACGGGAACCAACTTGTGGCTCCAAAATGTACCCAACGCAGCTGGAAATGAGATCAAAGCTGCAGTTGCATTTGAGAAGGATGAGAAGAGCCAGCGATTAGGGAAATTTTTTTTTTACCCGTTTTCTTCCTTTTTCTTTTTTTCTTCTTTTTCTTTTTTTCTTTCTTTTTTCGTGTGTGTGTTTTTTTTTAATTTGCCTACCACCCTGTCTGTCCCCTCACTTCGCCCTCCCCATTTGAAATAAAAGCCCCAGTCTCAACTTCCATCACCTCGGCGCTCCCGGAGCCACTGCCGGCTGATGGAGGAGAAGGGGACCCGGGGGCTGGCAGGGGCCACCGGCGAGGGACCGCATCCTGCGTCTCCCCCGTGATCCCGGCCCCGACCGCGGAGTTCTGCAACACCTGGAGGATCTGGACCGGGTGCTGGGGGTGGGGGCGGGGACAGAGGAAGGAAAGGCACCCCGAGCCTTAAAAAGAAAAAAAAAAAAAAGTAGCGGGGGGAGGAATGGGTTTCTTCTTGACAGCTGACGGAGCCTTGAAATTTTCCTCCACTACCTCCGCCCCCGCCCCCGCCCCCGCCCCCCGCACTCCATTTAACGTGAGATTATGAAATTGCAGAGGCGGTGGAGGGAAGGAGACAGGATATAACCGGAGTTTGGAGGGGAGAGGGGAAGGTGGCTGGCCGGGTGGCTGAAATCAAAAATTCAATTGCGCACTGGGTTGTGATGAGAAATCTAATCAGATCTTTGGCGAAGGGGCCGGCCGGAAGGATGGAGAGTGGGGGGGAAGTTGCTCCCCAAATTCTTCGAAGGGGAGGCTGGGGAGAGGAATCGACCATGTAAAAGGAGACTTTTTTTTTGGTGGTGGTGGCTGTTGGGTGCCTTGCAAAAATGAAGGATGCGGGACGCAGCTTTCTCCTGGAACCGAACGCAATGGATAAACTGATTGTGCAAGAGAGAAGGAAGAACGAAGCTTTTTCTTCTGAGCCCTGGATCTTAACACAAATGTGTATATGTGCACACAGGGAGCATTCAAGAATGAAATAAACCAGAGTTAGACCCGCGGGGGTTGGTGTGTTCTGACATAAATAAAAAATCTTAAAGCAGCTGTTCCCCTCCCCCGCCCCTAAAAAAAGGATGATTGGAAATGAAGAACCGAGGATTCACAAAGAAAAAAGTATGTTCATTTTTCTCTATAAAGGAGAAAGTGAGCCAAGGAGATATTTTTGGAATGAAAAGTTTGGGGCTTTTTTAGCAAAGTAAAGAACTGGTGTGGTGGTGTTTTCTTTTCTTTTTGAATTTCCCACAAGAGGAGAGGAAATTAATAATACATCTGCAAAGAAATTTCAGAGAAGAAAAGTTGACCGCGGCAGAATGAGGCATTGATTGGGGGAGAGAAACCAGCAGAGCACAGTTGGATTTGTGCCTATGTTGACTAAAATTGACGGATAATTGCAGTTGGATTTTTCTTCATCAACCTCCTTTTTTTTAAATTTTTATTCCTTTTGGTATCAAGATCATGCGTTTTCTCTTGTTCTTAACCACCTGGATTTCCATCTGGATGTCGCTGTGATCAGTCTGAAATACAGTGAGTGACCCTTATTTTCTTATTTATTGGTGAAGAAAATGTCAGTTAATTTGGTGTTCTTGGTCTCTTTATCCTCTCTCCCCCTTTGGTGTTTTTTTTAAAGAACTGGCTATTGGGGGCCAGAAAATAAGGGAATGGGTGGCCCACGCATTTGCTTCATCAGTCTCTGCTCTCTGATAAGCCAATTTGCTACAAGGATGCAGGTTGACTGCATCCTGGGCAGACGCCTTTGCAAATGTTCACCAGGAAAAAAAAAAAAAAAAGCTCCCCAAGAAAGCCGCTGCAGTGTGGGGTGCCAGTGCTGTGTGACTGACGCTCTAGAATGCATTTAAGTTGTTTGTCAGCCCCGGAGTTAGATGCACAAATGTTTCGCTATTGGAAATCGAAGGGACTCAATTTAAATTTCATTATCCAACCTGACATTGCAGATCAACAGAATGTATTAACACAAAAATATGACAATAAACCAAGGCGATGAAGGGTGGCTTCGGGCTGGTGCGTGGGTGGAGGGAGAAAGGGTGGGTTTTTGGGCGAGGAAGCTGGTGGAGAGAAGTGGCTATACTTTCCACAATCACTCTTGCATACATATGCCCAGATGTGGTCTTCAGATTACCCGGGTTCACACCAGTGCTAAAAATGAAACAAGGAGGACCTACTTCTCTCCAACTCCACCCCCTTCTAACTGAGGACTTCTTTGGATTACAGAGAGGCTGTGTACAGACTGTAGAGCAGTGGCTTGGGTTTTGCCAGAAACCTTTCCAACATCACCAGTTCACAGCTCCTCAGAAAAAGAAAGAAATCTAGTGTCCTGTGGTAACTTAGAAAAAGCAGCTGAAGAAGAGGTTATGTTGCGCACTAATACTTCTCATGGGCCAGCTTTGTCTTGGAAAAAGAGGCCAATATAAAAAATAAAGCAGAAGGTGGAAAATGCTTAGAAAGTCTGAGCGCCTGTAGGATCACCTTCCCTCCTCCCCTATAGCTGCCAAAGTCATGGAGCTGGCCTTTTTTACAGAACTTTTCCCCTTCCCCCTTCTCTATTCCTCTCTGGGGCCTTCTATCAGAATCATAGACTCATATAACTTTCGAGCCAGAAGACTCTCCAGAGATCTCAAGTCAATAAAAAAAGGAAACTGAGGCCTAGAGAAGCTATAACTCTTTCATTAATGGCCAAACAGCATGAGACAGGTGACTCACACAAGCCTCAGAACGCCAGGCAAAAGTCAGTTTGGGATCCAAACTGGACAGGTATACATAGCCTGGCTACTCCTGTATTTTGGATGCCGTTTTATGAGTAAGGGTCAAAGGAAGGCATATTGGTCCTGAGAGCTTGAAATAAAACTTCTGCCAGTTTAGACCTCAAGGGTTACAAACTCCAACATTCGTTTTCTCTCTTCCCTTCCTCCCTCTCTCCCTCTTCCTTTCCTCTTTTCCTTTCTATAGCATAGTTTAGGTAACCTTGGCTTGAATACCATTTAAAAAAAAATAAGATCGACAACTCTGACATATCCCAAAGGAGATGAAAGGCAGCACTCTCCTGGGTCCCTTCTTAGTGTTTAATCCTGTGAGTGGTGGTCCCCAGAGAGTCATTAAAGAACTGTAGAGTTAGATTTATATTAGAGAGGTGATAATATAAACCAGAAACACGCAGCTGAAAGCATCTCAGCCTGTTCTTACACTCACATCATCTATTCTTATCCTTTTCATTACTCCTTAACTAAACTAGCCTACAGCTGAGCACTTCTCTAATTTATTTTTCTGGGCACATGTTTCCTGTTGGAACACAGATCAGGCAATAAATTTCCCAACCTATGAAAATAATTGTGCAAGATGGTTTTATTCCCTGAAATCCCCATAGGCTTGTGCATATATTTTCATAGTTCTCTGCACTTTTTTTGTATTCGTTTGCTTATTTGCTTTGTTTTACGTTACCACAGTTAAGTCAGCATTTGTAGACATGGAATGACTCAAGTTATATTAAGTTCCTGCTCAGCTGGAATTTAGCACAATGACAAAGAAAGTAAGAGGAAAAACATGTACTTGATGCTTTTTCACTTTATAGTTGAGTTCCTGGCTTCACATGGGAACCCCAGCCTTGAAACTAGGTTGGGTCTGCCAATTGGAGATTTTATTTTCTACATATGTATATATATATATATATATATATCTTTTGTTGACATCAAAATTTCTTCAGTGCTGCTCTAATTAGGTCTGAAAGCACATTCCTCTCCTTGATAGTGTCACCTCCTCCCTGTGCCCTCCACACTTAATGTACACATGCAACTTTCCTAAGAGAGAGAAAGGGAAAGAAGTGAAGAGAGAGAATCTGTTTAAAATTTTGGTATGAAATGTGTCCTCCCATCCCCTCCACTTAAACATTTGCAAATCTGGAGTTAATGGGGCATCTAAGGTGTCATCATCTTTCATACTGGCAAATCATTTCAGCAACTCTACTGTTAGGAACCTATGGCCCACCTGGGGGTTAACACCTTTGGTTTAGCAGTCAGAGTTGGCCCTGCATTTTGGTTAAGTACTGATTTGTTTTAAACTGATTGGTTCAGAAGCACTGCATTTGTTCATGTACTGTTCAAAGAATTAGGGCCATGACAGAGCTGGAAACTTACTCATCAGTGGGTGTCAGGGCCCAGGTTGGTGCCCACTGAAAGACATTTGTGAGTAAGCAGTTGTCCACCAGAATCTGCCAAGGACCCTATGCCCAGAAAGCTACTGGGTTTTACAAGTTTTAAAGTTACGTTTTCAAATATCTTCTTCCTCAAATGTAGTAGCTGTGCCCTTTGAACAATACTTTTAATTTCCCTGGCTCTCAATTGTCTAGTCTATGAGGTGGGAATTATAATATGTAATTTTTGAATTGTTTTATGACTTAAAAGGAGTGTTATGCAAAGCTGCAAGCATAATAGGCCCTCTAAGGATGGCTGTTTGTTATGGTTATACTTGGATTAACGTGGATTAATTTCCTGAGAATGAATAACAGTCTGGCTAAGCACTTTAACAGTTCGAGCACCAATACAAGAAAAATAGGGAGTGTGCAACTGACCTTATAGTAGTTGCCAGGATCCTCATTTGAGGTCTTATCAGGACAGATTGGCTCAATATATTATTTTAGATATAAAGTGCTGCCTCATACTAGAAACTGTGCATTATGACTTTCTCCTAAGAGTATAGAAAAATAAATCTCAGCAAAAATAATATTTAAATGAAATTTTACAGGGAAATAATGCAATTAATGTACTGTGTGTGTTTTTGGTCTAAAAGTTGAATAAGAGATTTCTGGTATTTTAAGTGTGTCATTTTAGCCACATATTACATAGTCTGGACCTGGATGTACAAAATAAAGGCAAATGTCTATGCAGTTACATAATTTAAATTATATGGTATAAAATTCCATTACTAATATTAAGCCCTCCAAAAGCACAATTTGGATTCACAATTCTAGTCAAAATGAATGCTATGTTCATTAAACAAAATCTTTACTTTGTTATAGGCTAAAGACTCATTAGAATATATAGAATGAGGAAGATTTAATGCAAACACACACGTCATTGTTTACATGTGCAAATCTTCCCACACCAGTGGTTTTCTGAGGCAGGCAGTCATGGTCATTGCTCATAATTTCATTCTCTACAGCAGCAGCCCTGTTTTCTGTCCATTTCCTTAATATTCTTCTAGGGACCTGTTTTCCCCTTAAGAGAAAAGGAGTCCTACTGTAGTAATTGTTATTCTTAATGTCTCATCTGTGGATGATAATAGTACAGTTAGGCTTGGGAGATAGCCATTGGATTCTTATGTTTCTTTTCAATGAAAACAATTTGAAATCTGTGTGAATATTGCAAAAGCATTTGAAAGTTCACCATTTTCACTGACCTTAAGAAAAGATGGAAATTCTCTATGAAAGTTCTTACCATTTGATAAATTTTACTTTTTTGCATGCTTCCTAAAGATGAATAAGAAATTAGGTGAAACTTGGACTCTAGCATCTTAAGTGAATTCAAATACTCAGCTTCCCACTGGGCCACGTGTGTTACATGCATCATTTAACCTCTCTGAGCCTGTTTGCTTATCTGTAAAATAGAGGTAATAACAACTGCATGGAACTGTCTGCCGTGAGGATGAGATCAGATTGCATATGCCACGCACAGCAAGCATTCAATAAATGCACATTTAAATGGATCATCTATGATTTTAGTTTAGATTTGCAGAAAAACAGATATGGACTCTGTTGGAGGGAAGCTGTTACTCTAAGTTCACATTGGCATAGACTAAGAAAGAAGAAATATATAGACAAGATTAAGGTTGGAGTAACATATAAATAGATATGACCATTTTTGGTAAGGTCCTGCCATTTTAAAACATATTTAGAAGTGCCTTAGTGAATGCCATTTCGTCAGTAAAGATTGAAATATACTTTGTGAATTGTGGAAAATATATTCTGTGTCATATAAACTTTGGTTAGAATGTCAAGTACTTTATAATACAGGCACAAAAACATGAATGATCTGTAAATGGTATCTTAGAAGATTCCCTAAGAAGGTCAAGAATCAGTTGCATCTTTCATTTCTTCAAAATAATTTTTGTGGAGAAATATTAATTTGACCATTGAAATTTAATTAGGCTGATCTTGTGGCTGAGACACTGTGCTTATAACACTTTCTGAATGCAAAGGTTTTGTTATGTCCTCAGCACCTCAGAAGAATGGCTGGCAAGTAGTATGCATGCAATAAATACTGCTTGAATGAACTTAGTTTGAGAAACACCTCCTCTAAATAACTCAAATGCATTCACATACAAGAGTGTATGCAAACACACGCAGGCACGCACATATATACCAGAAGCCTGGCTTTGGGGAATTTATAGAAGCTTAGTAACAAATGCCAACTAGTATACTGATGGAATACACACACACACACACACACACACACACACACATACAGTGACATTAAGTTGCTTCCTTATGTTGGAAAACCTGAGGTCTGAAAGTCATGTGATGCAGAGTGTATTTCTTATTCTTGGTGTTGTCATTAATGAATTGTGACATTTTGTACAATTCAACTTACCTCTCTAGGTTCTATATTCTCTTCTGTTAGATCAAGTAAAAACTAAGGTTACTTCAAGCACTAAGATTTTAGGATCCTGAGTTCATAATTGACTACCTTGGAATTTAGTATTCCCAAAATTAAAAATATATAATTATTGGTCTTAGGAAACTAGTTATTAAAATGTGGAGAAGAATCCCATAGTATTCAGTGAGAAAGGCAGAATTGTGTTAAAATGGCAGATATGTGGGTAAAAAGGTGAAGGAAATGCTCAGTTTGTAGGGGAACTACTTCAAGATTTGGAATAGACAAACCTTGGATTTCAACTTTGTTTCATCACCTGTTAGCTGGGGCCCCTAAATTTGTCAATCAACCTTGTTAATCCTCGGTTTCCTCAATTGTAAAATTGACTTTATTTTTTGCAGTTATTTTGGGAGCAATAAAATGTCTTAAGTATTTGGCACATGACTGGCACTCAATAATTGCTAGCCCACTTTCTTTTCTTTGAAATCTTTGGTTATTTAAAACAGAAATGGGAAGATTTAACATTTAAGATTCTGTGAGTGTTTTGCTTTACTTTTATGGAGCATATAAATAAAGATTTCCTGCCAACTTTGCTATCCAAGTTGGTGATGTTATTTTTGATCATGGTTTTCAATGGCAATCAAATTCATAATGAAGTCTAAAAATAATGAAAAACTTATGTAAAGTTAATGTACTTTTCTTTCAACTTTGCCACAGGCTTATGAGAGCTTTCTGCACTTAGGAAAGCTTTCAACACTTCCCGGGTTTACAAGTATCTAGTAGTCCCTTCTTATCTGCAGTTTCACTTTTGGTGGTGTCAGTTACCTGTGGTCAACCGAGCAGAGATTTTAAGAGAAAGAGACTACATTCACATACTTCTATTACAGTATGTTGTTATAATTGTTGTTAATTTTTACTGTGCCTAATGCATAAATTAAACTTTGTCATACATACGTCTTTACAGGAAAAATGATAGTTTATGTAGGGTTTGGTACTATCAGTGTTTTCAGGCATCCACTGGGGATCACGGAATGTATCTCCTCTACCAACAAGGAGGCACTACTGTAAGTTAATAAAAACAGTAGTTACCACCATTTCTTGAGCATTTGATATGCACCAGGCACTGTACTGAAAATATAACAAGTATTTTTTTTTCTTTAATCCTCACTTGAAAACAGAAACACAAAGAGGCTAAGTGATTTGTCTAAGGTTGTATAGCAACTAAATGGTGAGGCTGGGAATAGGAACTGCGTATCTGCTGACTTGAGAACCCAAAATCAGAATCAGTAAAGTCAAACTTGTTGACTTGGTAACAAATAAACATAGCAGTTCACTATTATGTAACCAGGTACTCAATCTGAATGTTTTCACTGGGCTTGAGATGTCTGCAGTTTCCCTTTCCCCTATTTCCTGAAATGAAAGTTCTCCAGCTGCTTAGGTCACATATACCTTCCGTATATTTGTCAGTCCTCAGTCATTTCCAAGTATGCCCTCAAGTATAGAAGTGACTTCTAAGAAAGACTTAGGCAAAATTGTCCCAACTCACTGAACATCTCTAATGTAGAGAAAGATTTTGCAAAATGTTATAAGGCATCTAGAAATGTATAATTATATGAGAAATATGGTCAATGCTAATAGTAAGGTTAGAGTTTAGATACGATGTGCTATAAACCAGATGAGGTCCTCATTGTGGGGACCCAGCACCTGATGTTAGTCCTTCTTGTGTTTGATCTCTCTGTAACACGATCCCATCACCTGCCTCTGGTTTTCTGAAACACTTCCAAGGGTTTGAGGCACTCCTCATTGATCACTTTATTGATATCACTTTATCCTCCTTCTGTTTTCCTAATCTTCTCCTTAAATAATGAGGGCTTCCCCCTTTGAGTCACTTCTACTCCCAGTCTCTCTGCATTCCTGAAAGACATAAGCTGGGGTTTTTTGAGAGATGAATCTCAAATCCTGGCTAACCTGTGTATGCTGTTTCTGTTTTCTAAGTGAGGATTAAGGAAAAAAATACATGTTATATTTTCAGTACAGTGCCTGGTGCATATCAAATGCTCAAGAAATGGTGGTTACTACTGTTTTTATTAAATTACAGTAGTGCCCCTTGTTGGTGGAGGAGATACATTCCATGATCCCCAGTGGATGCCCGAAACCACTGATAGTACCAAACCCTACATAAGTGTCCATTGCCAGCAAGATCGCACTTAATTACCTGAGTCTCCTACAAGCCTTGCAAACTTAATACTCCATCTATAACTGGTTATTTTTTCTCCAGAAACCTAGATATGCACCAGGCACTGTGGTGAAAACATAACATATTTTTTTAACTCCTTAATCCTCACTTAGAAAACAGAAACAAAAACTTGGATATTTACAGTTTTAAATGATGTCAATATCTCTTTAACCTCCCTCCTATCCAACTAGTCATCAAATCCAATCTACTCACTATCTTAAAGTCAGCTTTGGTCTATCTCGCTATGGCCTTGGTCCAGATTCTAGCGTGTCTCTCCTAGATTGTCTCTAACTAGTCTTTCTGATAATGCCAATTTTTCCTCAGATAGTCTATTACTCGTTCTTCCTCTAGATATATCATCCAACAAGTAACGCTGAACATCCTCTTTATATTCTTGAAATATGTTTTTAGAATAAAATCCAGACTCTTCTCAACAGCACAGTCCGGCCAGCCTATTCATGCCCTCTCCCATCTGCCTGCCATGCTAAATGTTTTAGTCCTCTGGGGACACACCAGCCTAGTTTGAACACAAACTTGGGGAGAGCTAATCCATTTACCTAGGATATGATCTTCATATGTCAAGTCTCAGAGCAAGTTACCTCCTTTGGGAACATATTTCCCAGCTCCCCAAAGCCCACTGATCTCCCTGTCCTCTGTACACAAACATTTTGTTCATATATTTGTGATAGCTCTTACTATTGTTATATGTATTTGGCAAATCCCAGTAAATTGTGGCTTATTTTAGAATATGGATCCCATTGACTGGGTGTGGTGGCTCACACCTGTAATCCCAGCACTTTGGGAGGCTAAGGTGGGTGGATCAACTGAGGTTGGGAGTTCAAGACCAGCCTGACCAACATGGAGAAACCTGTCTGTACTAAATATGCAAAATGAACAGGGTGTGGTGGCGCGTGCCTATAGTCCCAGCAACTCAGGAGGCTGAGGCAGGAGAATCTCTTAAACCCAGGAGGCAGAGGTTGTGGTGAGCCGAAATCATGCCATTGCACTCCAGCCTGGGCAACAAGAGTGAAACTCCGTCTCAAAAAAAAAAAAAAAAAAAAAGAAGAATATGGACCTCATCTTATTCTTCTTGTCATCTCCCACATCTAACTAACATAGTGCATAGAGATTTTCAGTGTATCTGGGGAGAACTAATAAATGAGTGGCCTGATCTAACACATCTTTAAGGTAAAGAAATTTCTTTAATTCAGTTAGTGATATAGGCCATTATTTTCCCAATATTCTTATTGTTAAGATCAAGTTTTATTATTTTTCCTCTAGGGACCCATTTTTCATAACTACTTTGCATAATAAAACATTGCAATTTTTTTTTTACTTTTACTAATAGACAACATGTACCTGGCAGTTATCATTTTTTGAAGTGCACTAGATGAACATTTAAATCGAATGATTTTATATAAATTGAGCCAAAAGCAAAGGTGATTTAATTACCTTGTGCAAGTACATGGGTATGTGTATGAAATCTAGTTGGCTTTTTGAAATATTGATAATAGCTGTTCTTGAGGATCTCATTTTTAAAAATAGTTCTTTAAATATATTTTAGTGCTAATTTAATATTCCAGTGCATAGCTTCTCATAGGCTTACTGTAGGTGTGGTAATGTACAGTCCTCACTGACGTTGTTCATGAAGTCTGCTGGTCACAAAAATCAAGGTGGTCCTTGTAGTTGTGCATTGCACACGCCTCACAGTTGTATGAAGCAGGCCTTCCTACTCATGAATGATTATCAAAAAAGAGAATGTAAATTTTAAGTTTGAGTAATGTCCATAAATGGACTAATATAACCAGAGATTAAAAAATATCTCCCTAATAAAAGTACCTTCATTAAATATAGAAAATCATGAGCTGCAATCGTTTTTGACAACATGTGAACACCTGGCTTTGTGGGAGCCTGGCATACATACATTCATGGATATAATAATTTGACTCCATGCTACAGAAGGTTATTTCCTCCTTTCTCTCCTGAGGAGCAGCAGAAAACACTGGATCACATGAAGGAAAGTGGTAAATGATAGGATATTATTTAATTATGGCTTAATTTTATCTTGCAATTGTGAAGAGAAACGTCTTAAATATGTTGAACTGGAGTATTTGTGTTTTTACATTAATAGTTCTTTTTTAAAGTTTTTCTTCTAGTTTTAGATTATTTCCAGTTTAGAGATTAATATTATTAATCTCTAATAATAGCAGATGATAAAGCATTAATAGTCATGCTTCATCCTGCTTTTGAAATCCAGTGATTTCTTTTAATCCTTTCAACAAATTTTAGCCCCAGAACTGCCAAAAGGATTATTTCCTGACCACTACATTCCTTATGATAAAGCGTGAGGATTTGGGAAGGTATGCCAGGGAAGTTTTTGGGGTTTTTTTTGTTGTTTTGTTTTGTTTTGTTTTTGAGATGGAGTCTCACTCTGTCACCCAGGCTGGAGTGCAGTGGTGCGATCTCGGCTCACTGCAACCTCCACCTCCCAGATTCAAGCGATTCTCCTGCCTCAGCCTCCCGAGTAACTGGGATTACAGGCACATGCCACCATGTCCTGCTAATTTTTGTATTTTAGAGACAGGGTTTCACCATGTTGGCCAGGCTGATCTCAAACTCCCGTCTTCAGGTGATTCACCAGCCTCGGCCTCCAAAAGTGCGAAAGATTTATTTAGAAGAGCCAGTGATGAGTTTTGTCTTAGTTCTTGTCAAACTACAAACTGTTGAGATGACACTTGTAGGCAACCTCCCAAGACAACTTCTTGGGAGGGATCCATTTGCTTTAGCTTATCAATTTTGACCAAGTCACATTGGGAATGTAGGAGAATTTAGCTATCCAATTATATGTGTTTATTTGTTGCTAAAGTAGGAGTGTGTGTGTGGGAGTGGGGGTCCACAGATTTTTAAAAAAGAAAGCCTTTTTCTGATGATGACTAATACAGTTCCCTAATTATTAAAATAACCTGTTATCATCGATGTGGTCCTGCCTAGAACAAGTTGACAGATTTATTTGGGATGCTTTAAAAGACATCTTATTGTCCGTGCAGCTGATCATTTTTGTTTGTTATTAATCTAAAGAACTGTAGTACTAAGGAATTTAATTTCAGGGCAATGGACATGTTTTCTTTCAACTAATGGTTTGATAATGATGGTGGGAACTTCAATAACTAAGATATGAATGTTCTGAAAAAGGTGCATGATGCTTGAAAATGTAGAGATGTGCCTCTCCTGAATGATTTTACAGTTGAACCTGAGCCAAATCTCAGAGTGTGCCGATTTTTACAACCTTAGGGGAAAGAGAGAGAGAGATTGAGAAAGAGTTTGCGGGGAGAGAGCTCATCCTGGCGCAGCTGTTCTAATCTGGGCAGGAAGAATGCCCATAGCTTAGTTAGCTGATCTCTAGAGAGGCTCACCTCAGCAGAGACCACAGCACGTGTGTGGATGAATGAATTCAAACACATTATGGGGAGGGATCTAGAGGACTCCGATTTTTACTAACTGAAAAGGCAAAAAGTCAGAAGCCACCCTAAAAGAGTTAACATCTACACAGTGGTGTGCAGAAAGGCAAGAATGGAACTGTGAAGGCTTTCTCTGTATTGTTTTGAACGTTGCCATGGCAATAGTTTCCAGCAGAAGTTACATGTTTTTCAATTCCCCAAAGCAGCAAGCAGCCTTTCCCTCTCTTTCTCACCCTCTCTGCATCCATCCCTATCCGCCTTCATCCTTAGTCCTCCCCATCCCTTTTCTCCTCCCTCTGTCCTTTCTTTTGTTCTCAAGTCCCTCTACCATTCCCTATTAACAACAAAAAATTCCAACTCCAAAAGGTCGCTTTTAGACAGAATGCGAGTCAGACATATAGTCTTCTATCCGGGTTTCTGTTTTCCCCCGTCTGTTTACGTATTAAAGACCTAATTAAACGGAAGCTGTGGATGGAAGCAGGGTTGGGGCTTTCCCTTGTTGGTAGGACACAGAACATATTATAATGGTTGGTGTTGTGGCGATATGTTAATTGGATCGCTCCAGGCAAGTGCAGAGCAGCAGTCTCTGACAATTAGAAAGAACAATGACTTTACTATGAGTGAGCCCACTCTCTTAACTAGTGGAAGGATTAGCATGCATTGCAGGTCTCTGGAAGGTTCCTGTAGACCCCGAGAGAGATCTGCAGTTGGAAATGCCTCCTGTCTCTTTATAGCTATGCTGCTGCCTCTCCTTTAGCTTACTTTCCTGCCAAGGGAAGAGGAGTGAGAGGATAGTAAGATCTGGTTTACTGGGCTGTTGCGGGACCCTGTCGCAGACCTGAGCCATAGGATATATTACAGGGATGTTAAGAAGAAATCTTTGCCTGCTTAATGCACGTGGCCAGTGAATTGTGAAATGGGTCTCATTAGAGCCTTTCATATCCCGGCATGTGCCAAAGTGCTTTGCCGGCACAGCGCCATCACTTCAGGTCCAACCCTTCTGCTGTTCACTGAAGCCAAGAAGGGACAGAGACTCTGTCTGTATTAAAGCCTTCAGTCCCATCTCTCTCTGTCTACTGTTCATTGTAAGGTTCCTCTGGGCCTTTCAGTCCAGCCAGGGATGAGGCCCAGCGTATCCCCTAGGTGTTTATAGAGAGGAAATACTAAGAATTTTGAGCATCACAGATGGATTTCAGGCAGCCAGTGGGTGCTGGCACCCAGATGTTTCCTCTTTTTCCCAGGGCTGGCACTGAAACTGTATCTAGACTTCCCTGCAAATATGCACAGATACTCACCTGAAAGAAAGGGTGAGTAGTTCAGGGCCGAGTAAATCATCAAGGACTTATTTGTTAGATAAAAAGGAACACTTTACTTTTTCTCAGATTCATATACTAAAGATTTTAAAATGAAATTATATCTCCCAGAGCATAGTCCCATAAGTAATACTAATAAATGCCATATACTGAGTACTAACTGTATGTCAGGCACTGTGCCTGTCTCTTATTTAGAACACCCCATGAGTCCACAAGGTTGATGAATGACATAACAGCACAGACATGGAAGGCAGACTAGTAAAAGCTCTGTTACCTCTTAGATCTGTGGTTTCAGGCAATTTATTTATAATTCTGAACCTCAACTTTCTTATGTGTGACATAGGCATGATTATAATGCAGGATTGTAGTGAGTTAGAATTGAAATAATTCACATAGAACTTTTAGCAAAGTGCTTGGCACATGGAAATACTCAAGCTATTATTTGTAAAAAGATAAGAGACATTTTCTTACAACAATATTGTAAAATAATTACTAAGCATGTGCCTCCAGAAGAAAGGTGTTAAAAGTAATTATGGGCAGATTGTTTAATAAAAATGGAAATATGGCATAAGAAAATGAGTTTCTGAATTCGCAAGGGTGTAATTCCTGTTGTTTTCTGTATAGCGCTGTAGTTTGGAAAGTAGAATTGATGAGATCAATGAAACAGATTTGTTGCATTTATTCTGGGTAGATGATTTTTATCCATCCATATTCGAGTTTTCTTTTGGGACTGATCTCTTGGACCTGTCTCAGTTGTGATGCCTTGGATTTGACATAAGAAGGGAAAAGTCTAGCGAGGTTAAGCAAAAAAGAGAATTTGCTGACATATGTAATTGAAAAGTCCTACAGTACATGGAGTTCAGGTGTAGTTTGATCCAGATGTTCCCAATGTCACAGGGACTCCTGCTCTGTTTTCCCTATATTTCTCTTGGCATAGTCCTCTTTCATGGGCTATTTTAATCAAGCCATTGTTTTGCATTCCCTCAAATATCACCATAGAAATTTCCACAGTTTTGTCCCAGCACTCCCAGTGAGCACCCTGAGATCACAGCTGATTAGATTAGCTTATGTCATATTTCCACTCATAAACTATCATTGGCTTTAAGGTAAGGGAGTAGAGGGTCAGTGCACCCCCAGATGGAACTCAGGGGCTATTGAGAGGTAACAGGAATTATGTGCTGGAGACAAAACCACTAATATCTATCATATGTCTGGTGGTAGAGAGTGAGAAGGACAAGTTGCTATGTTTCATAATGTAACTTGCTACAAGGGTTAATTTTATTTGTACTTCTCTGTAATGCTACATTGTATATAGGTATTGAAGTTGCAATAACTAAGGAATTTTGTTCTTCCAGCAAATCGTGTGGCTGTAGTGATCAATTTTTCAGTGGAACAACTTCATCTGCATTCATGCAATTTTTGCATTATTCCTCTCATCTCTTAGAAACAGATCTTTTTTTTTGAAAGAGAATTTACAAGTCCTTTTTTGGAAATGAAGAAACAAAAGCAAAAACAAAAGAATCATCTTCAGTCAGTAACAGCTCACTGGTAGAGGATCTTTAAAACGCCTTGAATACCCACACTCCTGGTCACTTGTCCCGGCCATAGATGTGTTTACATCTAGCTTTGATTTAATCTAACTGTTGTTGCAAAGGTCTTAGCAGTGACATACGCCATTCCAGATCTCTCCATTCTGCCCACCCAGGGATGGTGATCTGGGCCAGATGACACGTCTTTTTCTTCTTCATAGGCAAGGTGACGGAAACTCATATCTGGCCTTTGGATACAAATATTTGTTAAGAAGCTCTGTTCAAAGTACATGATTGCTTGCCAAGTTCAAGGACTTATCTCTTTTGAAGTCTTAATACTGTGTGTTCCATATTGGGAACACTGTACTTACTTAATTCTTACGTATGCAGTGACATGCTCAGAATTGAGAATCAAACCAAGTTCATATATTTCTCAAAGCTATGGGAGAACAAATAACTGTTGGAGTAGGGTTTTCCTGGAAAGTTAAAGCAATGAAGGAGACTGCCACTTTTTTGAGTACCAGTTGTATGGTAGCAATAGTAGTGAGTTATTTTATATATTTTATCTCATTGTACCCTTTTGACACCTGCAATAATAACCACAATACAAAAAAATCCGTGATAGGTAACATTTATGGAGTGTTTGCTGTGAGTAGGCACCATCTAAAGGTTTTACCTTTGTAAAGACATTGAATCTGCAAGCAAATAAGCAGTAAGCACCCTTTTTAAAGGTGAGAAAGGGAAGCTCAAATAAGCTCAATGACTTACCCATGTCACAGAGACAATAAATGGCAAAACTCTACTTTGAACCCTTGGTCAAGCCAGTGGTTTTCTACTATGCTGAGCTGCCTCTCACATGGGACTACTTACTACTACCGCTAATTAATAATAATAATAATAATAATAATAATAATAATTTGATACTAGATTTCTTTTAGTTTAAAGAAATAACACTGAGTAAGACCTGTAACTCTTTCCCTTAACCTCACCACTTTTTATACTTCCTTCCTCTTTCCCCCTCCTCTTATCCTGGGTGTTCTCAGTTCAACCACCTGTTATAGTATTTTGCCTCTAGTTTGGCCAGGGCAGCTACCCAGCTACAACTCTGGATATTTGAAAGTAAAACTTTTTCTGCATCATTTATTTTAAATATATCAACCCTTTGAGATTGCCACAAATAAACCACAAGGGTCTTTAAGGAGGCCTTACTGTTTTCTTATGTTGGGGAGAGTGAAGAAACGTTTAATATCCCAGTGGTCCCTGGCAACTGAACTTGCAAAGTCTGTGCAGATATTAGTTGGCAGGCCTCATTCCTTAAGATGTGGTGATACTAACAGTCATACAGCTGCATAAGGCTGTACCGCATATTTCCTGTCTCATTGGTATCCATCAGAAGACATCCTTCTCTGTATATAGAACAAGGAAATTGGACCTTTTCCCCCATAACTCTTAACACTCTTTACCTTTTCCTACCAGGATGGTACATGGGAGAGGCAGGAAGAGATATAGTGATATAGCTCTGGGATACTGTCATTGCCGCCTTTCCCATGAAGGTACTAAACAAAATTGCCATTTTCAGCTTCTCCGGGCATTGGTCCAGATGGGAGGCAATGCCCCCAATCAGTTTCCTTACTCCTTCAGCATATCGCCCTTTATTTTGCTTATGACACAGACACTGCAGCAGCAGGGAAGACAGGCACAAAACAGCATGATTGCAGAATCTATGGACACAAAGGCTTGCTTGCATACACACACACACACACACACACACACTTGTTTCCCACCAATTTATCTCCGGGTCCTGAATTCCCACATGACTTCTCCTGAAGGGCCTTCTAGAGACATGTGCCACTTATCTTCCTCTGTTATTCAAGGTACAAGGAGAAAGAAGTGCATATTGAGGCAATACACTATGGATTCAGGGCATGGTTTGACATCTGAGAATGATTTTCCTTATTGCCTGCTCCATATTTGAATGAACACCTTCTCTACAAAGAATATAACAGTAGCTTTAATATCAGTTGTGGCTTCTTATCCCTAAATCTAAGACTTTTTAAAGACAAATGGAAGAGGACTGGAGCTAGTCACTATTTTATATTATTCGAACCACTGCTTTCTGTCCCTTAGGGCTGGCAAGACAAAGCAGGCTCTTGCTTCCTATTGTCTCTAGAATGTGTCCCTTCCCTATTCTAACTCAGCATTTAGCACTTATCAGGCCCAGGTAACTATAATCGTGCCCTGATTTGCCCTTCTCCTTCCAGCCCATCTTTATCACGTTATTTATCTTCCAAATAATCACAAAGCACTGTTTTAATGCAGTTCTCCTACTGACAAACCTTCATTTGTAAAATAAGCGCCAGGCCCTGTAATCAAAATCTCTTCCAGAGAGCCTCTCTCTCTCAGCTCCTCCTCTCTCTCAATTCCAATATGTATTTCTTGGCTATGCCATATTGATTTTCATTTCCAATATCCTGTTTTGCATAAGTAATTGTTCTATGTGCTTATTATTTGTTTGTGCTTTTAGCCGGAAGGCTCTCTGAGGTCAGCCCCTTGACTTCCACCTCTGGGTCCTCACCTTCATGCCTTACATATAGTGGATAGTCTATAGATGCTTTGTGATTGAAAGAATGTTCTTCACAAGCTTCCAAATGCTGATCTTAAACAAAATTTTTAAAAATTCAAATGAAATTATGACTTTTTTGTTAGGTTTTCATTAATCTTTCTAATAGCCCCATAGACTCCACTTGGGGCCAGCCAACCTTCTCCATTAGGGGAACCCACCTAGTAGTGTGTTGACTTTGAAATAAAAGCAACTCTCTTTTGCTGAGTTTCCTATGGTGTCTCTTTAGAGAGCTGGTATTGGATGAGCGGTAATTTAGAGCTCTAGGTTTCCTGCAGCTCTTTGCTTAGCAGGAATGTGGAGCTCCCTCGTCAAAGCAACCTGCTTCTGTGGGCTCCGTTGTGCTTCAGAGGGCTGCCTGCTTTTATATTCTGTAGTATGGATATGATGGGTAGATTTCCCAGGGTTTCCCAAGGGAAATGCTCATGTGTGCAAGATGTTTCTTTTTCCAGCCTCCCATTGGATTAAAGTTATAAGGAGCAGGATGAAATTGTTACATTTAATGTTTCAAATCTCCCCCTGTTTGCATATTATTCTAATATGTAGCAATGATCCCTGAAGCTAGATTGCCAAATGGGCAGGTGTAATGATGAATCTTGCAATAACAGATAGAGGCAAAAAAAAAAAGTAGAATGCAGTGTATTTCTCACATAATTAAATTTATACATTTAAAAGACAGACTCTTGTTATTTCATTGGGATCAAAATATCCTTTTGTTAAAAGTGAATGATTATAATAGTAGAAGGTATTTTTTAAATTCTAATGTCAATGCTTAGCAAGATATAAAGTCATATAGATGTAATTGCACAAGTGTGTGACAAATGACCACCATGTCTATTATTCACTTCGATAGTCTAGGACACTGCCATAAGCTATAAACATTAGAGCCCCTGAGCAGGTGGTTGCAAGTGAAATAGGAAATATGGGTGCATTTCACTTGTAGCTTCTTAGCAGCACCTTTGTAATGGCTGTTTCCTACTGCTGAATGCAACTGTCAAAGGTGACATTCCATTGAGGATGTTGCTGTGTGCTCTGGTTGTAGGACTCTATGTAAGTTACCTCTTTTCTGAGCCTTATGTTTCTGTAAAATAAGAAGTCTGTGATGCTCTGTGGTATTCTTTTTATCTATCTAAGAGTCTGAGCTATTTCACAGAACTATTTACAGGTAACAGGACTGTCTTTGCCAAAGAGAATGGAAATACATTTTTCTAGTTCCCCTTCTCTGACATTTTGGATGGCTAATTTCCTTTCTTTGCCACTTCTTGCCCTCCTCTGTCTCCCTTTTCATTATGCTTATCAAATGTATTTATTTCTGCTACTATCCATGTCTAGCCAAGTCCGTCTTCATATTGTGGTTTCCGTGCGTGTGTGTGTGTGTGTGTGTGTGTGTGTGTGTGTGTGTGTGTCTATTCCGCAGGGTAAGCACTTAATTTCATACTAGCTTCCACTAATTAACTACAAAATTAAGTAGGTGAATTCATTGATTCAGCACTTGGTTTGATGTTTATATTAACACACTGAAAGGGAAGCCCTGGATGTGGCCAGAGGCTTGACGGGAATCTTTCCCTCCCCTCCGGAATCTCCTTTGACTTCCCACACTAGATTTCTATCTTGCTATTTCTCAGAAGTATTCATGCTTTTGGGGAGCAGCCAAGTGACCAAAGCTGTATCAGATAGGAATGCCATTCTTTGTGACCACAGAAATAATCATTTCTTGTTCTTTTTCTGCCCCAGCTTACTGGCCACAGCTCCAGTTCTACTTTTGATGCACCTAGAGAATGCTCTCAGGATGCCTACCAAGATTAAAGTGATAGGTTTTTAATGTCAAATGCCCTATAGCCACTGCCCACCTGCCCCCTACCTTGTGGGGAAAATAGACTAAACTCTTGGTTGAAATCCTCACCTTGTTTCTACCAGAAAGAATGTAGGTAGGTAGCCGTAACAGCGTCCACACCCACATCAGAAAAATCAACTAGTATTCAGCAAAAGTCATATCTATTTTCATTTCTGTTTCCAATAATCATATCTTGTTTCATTCTTCTTTGCCTTAGCATATAATAACTACAAGTAAGCGACAGGTATGTTGGCCATTTGTCACAGAACTGTGTTTACAATTTTTTGAACATTTTTCTCCATTTATGTAAAGATTTATGGCTTCTTTCAAACCCTGAAAGTAGTATCTAGCAGAGAAAATATGTTTTATGATAAAATAGACTGGAACATGGTTTGTAATAGAGTAACAGCCATCGTAAAGAGGCCTTTTCTTGGAACCCATCCAAGCAGGTCAGTAACTTGTCAAAAGTAATTGGATTAAGAGAAAAATGTTGGATGAAATATATGTTCTCTGAATTTCTATACCTTCTGTATTTTGTGTCCCTGTTAAGAGTCCTGAATTAAGCAGCATTGCCTTAAGGTAGTGTATTTGTTCTACTTATTGAATTATATGCACTGATCATTAGGAGAAACTGACCTTATCTTCCCACTGCAGCATTACTAGTTGCCTTTGTCATTGTCCCCCAGTGCTTCACTCATACCCCTTCCATAACACTTACCACATTACTTACTAATTATACGTTTGTTCTCTATCTTCCCCCATAACTCTAAGCTTTGTCTATTCAGGGAACCAGACTCCTCTTTGTGTATCTCTTTGATACATACTGCGTATTAAATCAATATTGAAAGACAATAAATGAAATAGTGAACATTTAAAGCTTAAAGTGTATTTAAAGCAAGACTTAATTTATCTGATAATACTACAATTTGAATTTTAGTAAACTTTTATTTTGCAAAACTCATTATCACAGTGTTTTAAATTATTGTATCTAACAGTGCCATTAAACTCATCATATAAATTAGCGTCTTAAGTCACTATTTTGAGTCTTAATCATATTGACACATGGCTTTAAAATGTGGTTGAATTAGTATAACTAAAAGAACTAATTAGTTTCAATCAAGTTACCATTTTGCAGGGACAAAAAAAAAGAATGAATCATAGGTTTACACTCTGTTCACATAGTCTGAATAATTTAACTAATGCTTTTATAATAAGACATGCTTTCCTCCAATGTGATTTTTGGTTGAAACTTTGCACCAAAAGAAGATGTTTCATTGAAATTATCATTTCTCACTAGCAACTACTTTATTGCATTTTTTAATGTGCTAGGAGTGGAACAGACTTTGCGGCAATTTTTCTTTCACTTGGGGTCGTACACATCTTTAAAAATGTAAAATAAAGTGAAAAAAACAAACTAACAAAAAGTTGCCGGAAATTTACCCTCCCTCCTCTCCTTCATGCATGTAATTTTTCAAGAATCTCTCCAATGGATCTTGGTTAAAGAATAGATGATTCTTAGAATAAATTTATATGGAGTATCCACAATGCCAGAACTCCTAGCTGCCTTATTATCTATTTTATGTAGGCTTAAACTTTTGAATCAGGAAGTCAGACATGGGCAATCAAGGAAGGTTTGGGCCCATTATGTTTTCAGATATTTATTTTACCTGATTGCTTGAGTCTACATAATTGGATTCATAGTATTCCACAGTTAGCGAATGACCTTTGTATTTGTTTTTCTTAAGGCCAATGGAGAAAAATGTTAACCATAAAATATCCACCAAATAGCTATTTTCTTATGGAAATTTCAAAATATTTTCCTATCACAGTTTCCATTTTCTTATGCAATTTCTACTCAATGAAAACCTCTCAGCTTTCTGGAACTTCTGAATACATCTGTATTTCATTTCTGTTCAATTTGGAGAATGTTCAATGTAATGTGCAGATATGGACTGATGTATCATACCAAGGTTTTTCATGGTATTTTATAGCACTGACTTTCAGATAGAACCAAAAGGAACATAGATCAAATGGTAGTATGACTGGAATTATATTAATAACTGAATGAGTGGGAGATACCACAAGTGGCCTGCTCACTCTGGTTCAATTCAATTTGTGAAAATCATAGGACATGATAGAATAAAATGTTACTATGTGACTCCCTGGGTCTAGGATGCAGATATGAAATGAATCCATTGATGTCATGTGAGCCACACAAGAGTTCTTCCCTGACAGACATTCATGTGCCTTCACCCACATCGGTAGACAGGGGTCTACATTCGGAGCTGATGGAAGTGAAGAATGAGTGTGTTATACCCCAGTGAAAGGTTCAGGAGTGAGCAGAAATACTGCTTTAGTGGCTTCAGGAGGCAGAGAAATGCCAAAGCCTACATTCATTGAAGCTGTTTCAGCCAGAGCCAATAACTGAGCACATTTGACATAGTTTAGTTCAGCACAAGTTATTAAATGTCTGCTATGTGGTATGCTAACCACTATCAGTTTATGCTAGTTTTGAAATCCTCCCTTCTACATAGAGTTTTAAAGGTAGTAAGTTAGAAGGGAAGAACTTTACCTTTCATTCTCCACCTTTGTGTTCTGTGGTTTAGCGAAATTCGTTTAACTCTTCCAACACTCTCTTTCCTAATTTGGAAATGCAGCTGCTCTGCTGTCTGTCTCCTATTCAGTGTTGTTGAAAGGATGGAAACATGGCAAAGCAGAAGAAACTGTAGACTTTTCATTTAGGAGGGGCTGAGGGCTTATAGTCTGCTGGAAGGGAAGGGGTATTGGGAACTGGTTTTGGAATAGGAGGCCAGTTACATTTTCTTAGGTAATAAATATATCTGGGTAATTGGGGGTAGCAATGTTGATGCAAATTATATTGGGATGAAGTACATCCTATCCTTTCGTGTATGAATATCTCTTAGGATGTTTAAAAGGCTGCTCAAATTGAAGGTTTGCAACTTTTGTGGCAACACCCTGCTTTAGTAGGTGCTCAAATGTCAGTATGCTCAGCTTTTCCCCACTAGCCACCTTACTCAGGAAGGAATAATAGAAAAAGCATTAAATTGAGCTCACCCAAATTGTTTATGTACACTAGTGTGATCAAAATCACCCGATACGTATGATAACTCTCAATGTCATTCTGCCTAAAAACACTCAATGACCGAATTAGTTGCAGCTATAGATGCTGTGGTAGCAGAAGTTTTTGTTTAGTGAATTGCCAGCTTTCAAAGAACTGTGCAAGGAGCAACTGTGTGAAAATAGAAGTCAGTAATCCCCCTGTTCATCTCTTCACCTCTACCTCATTGTAAGGAGGATTTGGGTTCTTAGATTGGTTGAAAGAATAGAGGTTCTGTGAATAAAATAGAAGAGGATAATTTCTGTTCAAAGAAAGAAGAAGAGAGTGTTATGGGCAGAATTTTGTCCCTCAAAATTCACAGGTTGAGGTCCTGATCACCCAATGCTTCCAAACCTGAGCATATTTACAGATAACATCTTTGAAGAAGTAATTAAGTTAAAATGAGGTCTTTATAGAGTGGGCCCTAATGCAAAATAACTGGTGTCCTTTTAAGAAGAGGAAATCTGGACCCAGATGTGCAAGCAGAAAGGAAAGACTGAGAATACAGTGAGAATGTGGCCATTTTCAAGCTAAGGAGAGAGGCCACCAAAGAAAACAAACCTGCCGACACCTTGATCTTGGACTTCTAGCCTCTGAAACTGTGAGAAAATGAATTTCTATTGTTTAAGCCACCCAGATGGTGATATTTTGTTACGGTAACACTAGTAAACAAGTACAGTGGCAGTGCAGTGTTTCCCTTAACTGGACAGGGGAGCTGTGGCTACCATTAACATAAGAAATAAGGAATACATTCTCCCCTTATCTCCACCAGCAAGCATGAACTATCAGCTTGGCAGTGCCCCAGAATGGGAGGCGTAGGGGTTCCCTAGAAGTGTTGCTATTTCAGGAGAAGCCTTAGGTGTAACCTTAGAAACCCCACATGTGGGATGGTTTTATATGTTTCAGGTAATCTAACTTCCTTCTATCCTGCATTTATTCCAATAGAAATAGATTCTAAAAAGGAATCCCAAGTTCTAAAAGGAAAAGATTTATTAGCCAGATGTTTTAGGATCTGTCTCAAATATTAGGATTGTTCATGCCTGCCCCCGCCCCTAATTTGAGTTACCAATGTGCTATTAAGGGATCTTTTACTCTTGGAAAGAGATAGGGATAAAAAATATATATCCCTTGAAGCACACAAAATCAGACTATATATTGCTACCCCGTTATTTGTATATTATTATTTACTGTGTAATATAATAGTGAAACAGACTTCAGGTTAAACTGAGAAGAAAGAAAAAGTGGAATCTTATTAGTTTAATTTTGTGTCATTGTAGGGGAGTGGTGACTGTCAGTTTGGAGTGACATAGTGGAGTATTAAGAGCAAGTATGAAATGAGATAGACTTTGATCCTAGTCATGGTTAGGTGCTATCACCAGGACTCCCTTTAGGATTTAAATTTCCTAAATATTGCTTTCCTCATCATAAATGGGATAATAGTAAATAGAAATAATAGTTACTCTAAGTGGGGATAATAATAATACCCACTTCATTCTGTTATCATTAAATTAAAATTAGTGTTAGGTACTTGATTGACACATAGTAAGAACTCAATAAATGTTAACAATTATTAGTCTTCATGATATTTACTTTCAATATGTTCTTTGTAGTGGAACACTGTTTAAGCTAAACAGAGATTTTATGTTGACTTGATTGCTTGGCACCATTGCTGTTGCTTCTCATTATGAGAAATATCACGTTTGTAGCATGAGGAGTACAGCTGGGTTGAGACTGAAAACGCTCTAAAATAGCAACATCAGCTGTAGATTTCAAATACATTCAAAATAATCCTACTTGAGGCCTGTAAGCTAAGGTTCTATCTAAAACACAGAGCCTTTAAGTACCAATATTGGCTTCTTCCTGCAGAAAGTAAAAGCCAAAAAGTACTGAATTCAAAACGGCCTTAAACGGGGCTAAAACAATAGGCTTGGTAAAGTAAGCTACTTAAGTGATTCTACCTAGAGTCTCTAGACTGGCGGTTCTCAGTCCTGGCTATGCACAGGATCTCCTGAGGAAGTTTAAAATTATCAGTATGGGTGCCCAACCTGCACTTTCAGACTCCAGGGATGGAGCCAGAATAGAATAAGCATGTTTTCAAAAGCTCCACAAGTGATGCTGAAGTACATGCTAAACAGAATCTCCAGATGGTTCCCAAAATGTCATGTGTTAAAAGCCATATTTTTAATCTTTTATTTTTTTTGCTGATTTTTTTTTTTACCAGTGCTACGGTTTGATGTTATACAAATTCTAATCCAGTCTCTGAAAATTATGGGGTTTTCCTGAAACAATTGCTTATTTATGTCTTTAATATCTCTCCATCTTCTCTTCTTTTAAATATACAGTACCATTGACAGTAATATAAATTCATGATGAATTTTAAGGATCTCTATAAAGTAATAAAAGTATAAAGTTCTATATAAAACCATGTGCAATATTTTCCTAATATAAACTCAAAGTCCCAAGAGATTTTGTTTTCAATTTAGGAAACATCATGGTTTTTTCAAGTCTTCTTGAAGTTCTGTGATGAAGTGTGATCTTAGGACCCTCTTGTATCTCACTTTGAAGTGTCTTTAGCTGCAATATTTAATGGTAGTAGTTTCTCATATTAACAAAGGCAAGTACTAGGTGCTTTGACAAGTCAACAACCAACTAGAAAGCACATTTTGTATTTCAAGGACCTCACCATCTGGTAGGATAAGGCTTAAGAGAACAACTCCACCACACTTCTGAAAGTTATTCTTGCTCTTCCCTGTACTATATGAAAAAGTGGTGATATAACAAGGATACAGGGTCTTTAGCTAACTCGGGAGCTGTACGCCATTCTCAGAAAAGATTGATTTTTCCTTCCACCCATTGACTTGCTGTTCCTATGTAATTTCATCACCAGAAAAAAGAGGCACAAGGAGAGCAATGAAGGGTTCGAAGTAGGGAGTTTATGAAGCAGAAAGTCAGTAATTGCAGGAAGTTAAATATGTTCCTGTAGATAACAGTGAGTCTATCACACTTTTTAGGATACAAGCCTAATATTATTTTCATTAAACTTCATTCTGTATTTCCCAGTCTTCTTTTCAGCTTACAGGCCCACTCCCATTTGAAGCAAACCAAGTATTTGAAAATTCAGACTTGAACATACCAAAGTATGATTATTAGTTTTATACACAAAGAGGCTCCCAGAATGCCCCATTAAGTACCTCACTTAAAAACATACTTCATACAGGGCCAGGCGCGGTGGCTCACGTCTGCAATCCCAGCACTTTGGGAGGCCGAGGCGGGAAGATCACGAGGTCAGGAGATCAAGACCATCCTGGCTAACACGGTGAAACCCCATCTCTACTGAAAATACAAAAAATTAGCCGGGTGTGGTGGCGGGCGCCTGTAGTCCCAGCTACTCAGCAGGCTGAGGCAGGAGAATGGCGTGAACCCGGGAGGCAGAGCTTGCAGTGAGTGGAGCTTGTGCCACTGCACTCCAGCCTGGGTGACAGAGCGAGACTCTGTCTCAAAAAAAAAAAAAAAATACTTCATACAACATATATTTGCACTCAGACACATTTAAGCAGCTTCAATGTGTGAAATGAATTACCACTCACTAATATCATACAGTAATTCAGTTACAATTTAGTAAGTTAACATATTTTTTACTAAACACTTATTTGGAGCCAAGATCATGCATGCCATTGAGGAAGTAAATGAAGTTTGACATATTTCTTAGGTTAAAAATTATTTTATTCTATCTGAGGACACAAAACTAGTGATAAGAACGAATCAGTTCTCCACCCTTATCCTCCTTAAGAGGAGAATTGTATGATCGAAGCAGGACATGCCATTGAAGAGCAAAAAAGGGAAGGTTTAGGATGAAGCTAGCTAAATTTTAAATTGGACCTTGACAAAGAGAAGTAAAGACTGTGTGTGTGTGTGGGTGTGTGTGTGGGTGGGTGGGTGGGTGGGTGTGGTGTGTGTTTAGAACAAACATACACCGAAATCCAAACTTCTGGAAGTGAATTTTATGTCAACCAGTGTGAGGCAATGAAACGAACATGAATGTTAGAGACAAAGCAATATCAGTCTGAATACTGTCTCTATTATTGACTGACTATACTCCACTGGGCAAGCTATGAATTCTTCCTTCATCAGTTTTCTTACCTTTGAATGGAGTTAATAAACCAGCCTTAGAGAGTTGTCAGGATTTCCTAAGATACCCATGCCGAAGATTCAACAAATGTCTGTTCCTTCTTTTCGCAGTCACATTATGTATTACTTAAAGCAGTGCTTTAAGTAATACATAATACTTCAGTATAATACATAATAGCCTTGCCAAAGGCTATGATTTATTTGATTATTTATTTAGATGGTAACTTGGGAAGTGTTGGAATAAGATTTGACTGTAGCAGTTTATTCCTTTTTTTGTGTTGTCGTTGTTGAGACAGGGTCTCACTCTGTCATCCAGGCTGAAGTGCAGTGGCACAATCAAGACTCACTGCAGCCTCGACCTCCCTGTCTTGGACTCCCAAAGTGCTGGATTAAAGACATAAGCCACCACATTCGCCGCCGCCTTCTTTTTTATTTATTTTAATTTTTTTTATTTTTTGAGACAAGGTCTTACTCTGTCCCCAGGCTGGAATGTAGTAACAGAGTCACTGCTCACTGCAGCCTTCATCTCCCAGGCTTAAGTGCTCCTCCCACCTCAGCCTCCAGAGTTAGCTGGGACTACAGCTGCCACCCAACCGTGCCTGGCTAATTATTTTATTTTTTGTAGAGATGTGGTTTTGCCATGTTGTCCAGGCTGTTGTGAAACTCCTGAGCTCAAGAGATCTGCCTGCCTCGGCCTCCCAAAGTACTGGAATTACAGGCATGAGCCACCATGCCCAGCATCCTCTTCTTTTTAAAACAAAGACACATTGGGGAAAATGTGCTGCACGTTTTTACTCGAATACTATATTAACCATTCTACAAATGTAAAAATGGACGTCTATATCTGTTTAAAATCTGTCAAATTCTTCCTTATCGTCTTGCAAACAAACAAATTATGTTTAGATTTGCCATTGCCCCCGCAGCAACTCAAATCACCGTGAATTGAGCAGACTCCTAGTGAGTGGATTTTAATGATTTATTTATGTATGCATATAATCCCTCCATCAAATACGGACCACATACTTGTCTGCCTGAGCTGAATTTTATTGATATTTTTTTCCTTGCTTACAACTCTGCTGTTCAGATTTTAATTCCTGACAATGCATTAGTGCCAAATGGCACCATTAGTGCTGTTAGGAGTTAAGTTTTGCTGAAATATTCAAGTCCTGCTGTGTCTATCCTCCAGAAAAGAGAACAATCCAATCTTCCTCATTGGTTGTAACTTTGGTTGAAGTGTGGTGTTTAATTTGAGACACTTTGGGGTTGCAAAAGAGGTAATGGAATATTTAGACTATGGAGGATTTAGAAAGCAGGGCAAAATAGAAGCCTTTTAAAAAATGTCTGAAACTGTGATGTTTACTTTGAAAAGTAAGTTTTCTAACAGTATGTATATTCTTAGAGCCCATTTAAGTTACTTCAACAGCTGCAATAATAAAATGACATGGGAAAGTCCGCACATAAATGCACAAGGCAAAGCAAAAGGACAAAGTAATGAGATCAGTCATGCCAAGAAGATAATGAAAGACAGACCCACTGAGCCTACTCAGGGAAAAAACATGGACACAGATATTTACAGTACAATGAAAGAAATGTTGATAGAATTTTGTACAAGGTGCTATGGGAAAATGGAAGGAGGGAACATTACTTTGGCTAAAAGTGGGAGCGGGGGTGAGGAGAAGGGAAGGCTTTATTCAAATCTCTGTTGCCTTCAAAACAACAGATTTCCCAGTAGAACAAAAAACACTTGGACTGCTTTTTTAAATATGAGAGACCTTGACCTTTAGCCATTTAGTTCAATATTGTAAAGCAATACTGGACAGTGTATTTCTCTGTTTTCCTGAAGTAGCCTAATAGTTCTTGTCATATATGTAGAAATGGATGATCTGTGTATGTTACAAGTCTCTGAAATTTGAAAGAGATGGGCAGACTGGAGCATCTGGATGTCTGGAAGAAGATGTGGGAGAGGCCCCCATTCTTCTCCAGTACTGAATTCAGAATGAGAACAGGCTCTGAAATATCAAGCACAATTTATCCCAAGGACAAAATTTCTCTTCTTGGCAGTTTTTCCCAGGGTAAGTACTGAGAGAAGATAAAGAATGATAGAATAGGAATTACTCTTCAAACCAGGTTGAAGACTTGGCTTTTCAAAGACAGCCTAGTTATATTCATCGGCACAGTAAAAAATTATGGTTCAGAGGATGCAAGTCCTTTTTATCTAACAGAGAATTCAGCTTATGAATATGCAGGTAGCTCTTTTTCAGCTCTTCTTTTTCTCGCTGTGCTGTGTTTTTTGGGGTGACTAGAGTGAGTCAGAAGTATAGGTGTCGAAGAATTTATTTGCCAAGTAAACTTCAAACGTCATATATTTTTAAATTATGATTTAGAATTGAGAATGGTTTTGAAAATTGGAAAATATTTTTTTAACCCAGCAACTATAAGAAATTTTAAAGTGTTGGCAACCAAAGTGCTTCTAGCAAATAACTGCTTTTTTGTTTGTGTGCACTGGAGGTAGCATTTCTTCCTGGAAAGGAAAGAACGTGGGCTTTGGAGACACACAGTGCTCTCTGTTTTCAAATACTGGCTCTGGCACTTATGGATTTAGTAGGTAACAATTAGTGAGCACTTACTATGTGCCAAGCACAGTTCTAGTTCTTTATACATAGGTATTAAATAGGACACAGACCAAGCAATTACAATATACAGATCTAAAGTATAATGGATCAATCAAGATCTAGAATTTATTTCTCAATCCAGTGCCTTAGACCACTCAGTCATGCTTTCTTAGGAGGACTGGGCAGGGAAGGATAAACTTCTATGTAAAATCCTCCAGAAACCCGGGCTCCTTCTATGTTGTCATCCCTCATTCTGTCTGATTTGATCTTCATCTGGGTAATGTTGGCTCTCGAAACCATGCCCACATATCAGACTATAGGATGAGCAGCTTCGTTTAAAAAATGTCACCTCCAAGAAGTATCCATCAGTTATGCTCACATTCTGTCATCCAGAATTTAGCTGCATGAATGGCCTTCCCTGAGGTGAAGAAAGGAGAATAAAGTGTCTGCTGAGTACCCATGGTCTCTATTAAAATGCCAAGGACAGAGCCGAGCACTGTGGCATGCGCCTGTAGTCTCAGCTACTCAGTAGATTAAGATGGGAGGATCTCTTGAGCCCAGGAATTTGAGTCCAGCTTGGGCAACATAGCAAGATCCCATCCCCCGCCCCCAAAACTGTAAGGGATAGGACCGCTACATTGTGTGATTCCTGGGACTTCCATTCCTGTAGGATATAATGTGAAGGATGACCCCTGGATTTGAGCCACAGAATGGCCTTGCTTGGGAAATACTGAAAGGGTGAAGTAGAGAATGGATAAGGGAAGATAATGTATGGTTTTTCATGACATATTAACTTTATTAACAGCCAAAAAAAAACCTACCAATTTTATCTTCATTTCTATAGGCAATTCTGTCACACTGTTGTTGAAAATCACTGGCCCCATGTCCCATAGCAGTGTGAAATTCAGACAGTCTGGCATATAATTTGTGCTCTGAATCAGTACTATATTTCCCCTCTACCTCAGATAATAATAGTTTAGTCACTATTATAAGAATTAGGTCCAGCCAATAGATTAATATTTATTAAGATCCTAATATATTCAGGAAACTGTGGAGCATCTTATTTTCTTTGTTTGAGTTGTGAATCATGGTAGCTGAATCTATTGAGTATATGCAGGAGATGTAACCTCTGGCCAAAAAAAAATTCTTTTTTTTTTTTTCAATTATACTTTAAGTTCTAGGATACATGTGCAGAATGTGCAGGTTTGTTACATAGGTATACACGTGCCATGGTGGTTTGCTGTACCCATCAACCCGCCACCTACATTAGAGGTTTCTCCTAATGCTATCCCTTCCCTAGCCCCCTACTCCCCAACAGGCCCTGGTGTGTGATGTTCCCCTCCCTGGGTCCATGTGTTCTCATTGCTCAACTCCCACTTATGAATGAGAACATGCAGTGTTTGGTTTTCTGTTCCTGTGTTAGTTTCCTGAGAATGATGGTTTCTGGCTGCATCCATGTCCCTGCAAAGGACATGAACTCATCCTTTTTATGGCTGCATAGTATTCCATGGTGTATATGTGCCACATGTTCCTTATCCAGTCTATCATTGATGGGCATTTTGGTTGGTTCCAAGTCTTTGCTATTGTGAATAGTGCCGCAATAAACATACGTGGGCACATTGCTTTATAGTACAATGATTTATAATCCTTTGGGTATATACCCAGTAATGGGATTACTGGGTCAAATGGTATTTCTGGCTCTAGATCCTTGAGGAATCACCACACTGTCTTCCACAATGGTTGAACTAATTTGCACTCCCACCAACAGTCGAAAGCATTCCAATTTCTCCACATCCTCTCCAGCATCTGTTGTTTCCCGACTTTTTAATGATTGCCATTCTGACTGGTGTGAGGTGGTATAATAATAATCTTGTTTTGATTTGCGTTTCTCTAATGACCCGTGATGATGAACTTTTTTTTCATGTTTGTTGCCTTCCTAAATGTATTCTTTTGAGAAGTGTCTCTTAATATCCTTCACCCACTTTTTGATGTGGTTGTTTGTTTTTCTCTTGTAAATTTGTTTAAGTTCTTTGTAGATTCTGGATATTAGCCCTTTGTCAGATGGACAGATTGCAAAAATTTTCTCCCATTCTGTAGGTTGCCTATTCATGCTGATGATAGTTTCTTTTGCTGTGCAGAAGCTCTTTAGTTTAATTAGATCCCATTTGTCAATTTTGGCTTTTGTTGCCATTGCTTTCGGTGTTTTAGTCATGAAGTCTTTGCCCATGCCTATGTCCTAAATGGTATTGCCTAGGTTTTCTTCTAGGGTTTTTATGGTTTTACGTTTAAGTCTTTAATCCATCCTGAGTTAATTTTTGTATAAGGTGTAAGGAAGGGGTCGTTTCAGTTTTCTGCATATGGCTAGCCAGTTCTCCCAACACCATTTATTAAATAGGGAATCCCTTCCCCATTGCTTGTTTTTGTCAAAAAAATTTCTTTTTTTAGCTTCATCACTGCATGGAACTTTTGTTTCTAGGGCTATGGGATGATGGACTATTTTCAAGATATGTTTCCCATAATTGAACCTGGCCACTTGTACTATACCCTTTTCATATTTTATAACTTCTAAAACTTGTTTTTATCACACAGATTTATAGTCTTGTTAAATGTTGTTTAGGCAAGATGAAAATAGTTTCTGTAGTCTTCCTATAAAATCACACATATTTGCTGCTCCACTGAAGAATGCCCTTTTCTTCCTTCTCCTTCACACTGGAAAATATATCAGCCTTAACAAATGATCTTCCCTTCTGACAAAACATAACCCTTACCTAAATATTTAGGGTTGTTTTATTATGAGACAGAAAAAAATTCCAGTTAACTTTAATCTTTTCATTTCATTTGTCAATAACATTCAGTATTTATTTCTTTCTTTTTCAAATCAACGACTTTTTTTTTCAGCAGGTGAGTTGCTACACATTCCTTAGTCCAGTACATATTTTAAAAGAATTGTTTTCAGGCTGGATGAGGTGACTCATGCCTATAATCCCAGACTCATGCCTATAATCCCAGTGCTGTGGGAAGATCACTTGAGATCAGGAGTTTGATACCATCCTGGGCAACATAGTGATACCTACTCTACAAAAAAAGTTTAAAAATTAGCTGAATATGGTGGTGCTTGCCAGTAGTCCTAGCTACTTGGGAAGCTGAGACAGGAATATTACTTGAGCCCAGAAGTTCAAAGTTACAGTGAGCTATGATTGCAACGCTGCACTCCAGCCTGGGTGACAGAGCAAGACCCTGTTTCTAAAAAAATAAAAAAAGAATTTTTTGTATGTTTTGTGATTCATTTTGTGTATGCCATGCATTTTGCATTTCTTTTAGTTAACTCTTTGAAAGAGATTGAATTAATTTCAACAATCATGGTATATCACAAAAAGAAATAAAACAAATGTCAAAGGTTGCTGACTCCTGGGCTGCTCTATCCATATGTTATTTTCTGATGATAACTTGGTTACACAAATGATGGTCTCTGATGCTGGTCCTCATCCTTTCTTAGCTCCTTGGACGGGAGCTTTTAATTTTATAGTTCTTGCACCTAAGTGGTAAACGGGACATTTCTGAGGGATGGGTATTTTTTTTTTTTTACTTTAAGTTTTAGGGTACATGTGCACAATGTGCAGGTTAGTTACATATGTATACATGTGCCATGCTGGTGCGCTGCACCAGCTAACTCATCATCTAGCATTAGGTATATCTCCCAGTGCTATCCCTCCCCCCTCCCCCTAACCCACAACAGTCCCCAGAGTGTGATGTTCCCCTTTCTGTGTCCAAGTGTTCTCATTGTTCAATTCCCACCTATGAGTGAGAATATGCGGTGTTTGGCTTTTTGTTCTTGCGATAGTTTACTGAGAATGATGATTTCCAATTTCATCCATGTCCCTACAAAGGACATGAACTCATCCTTTTTTATGGCTGCATAGTATTCCATGGTGTATATGTGCCACATTTTCTTAATCCAGTCTATCATTGTTGGACATTTGGGTTGGTTCCAAGTCTTTGCTATTGTGAATAATGCCACAATAAACATACGTGTGCATGTGTCTTTATAGCAGCATGATTTATAGTCCTTTGGGTATATACCCAGTAATGGGATGGCTGGGTCAAATGGTATTTCTAGTTCTAGATCCCTGAGGAATCGCCACACTGACTTCCACAGTGGTTGAACTAGTTTACAGTCCCACCAACAGTGTAAAAGTGTTCCTACTTCTCCACATCCTCTCCAGCACCTGTTGTTTCCTGACTTTTTAATGATCGCCATTCTAACTGGTGTGAGATGGTATCTCATTGTGGTTTTGATTTGCATTTCTCTGATGGCCAGGCTACAGTAACCAAAACAGCATGGTACTGGTACCAAAACAGAGATATAGATCAATGGAACAGAACAGAGCCCTCGGAAATAATGCCGCATATCTACAACTATCTGATCTTTGACAAACCTGAGAAAAACAAGCAATGGGGAAAGGATTCCCTATTTAATAAATGGTGCTGGGAAAACTGGCTAGCCATATGTAGAAAGCTGAAACTGGATCCCTTCCTTACACCTTATACAAAAATCAATTCAAGATGGATTAAAGACTTAAACGTTCGACCTAAAACCATAAAAACCCTAGAAGAAAACCTAGGCATTACCATTCAGGACATAGGCATGGGCAAGGACTTCATGTCTAAAACACCAAAAGCAATGGCAACAAAAGCCAAAATTGACAAATGGGATCTAATTAAACTAAAGAGCTTCTGCACAGCAAAAGAAACTACCATCAGAGTGAACAGGCAACCTACAAAATGGGAGAAAATTTTTGCAACCTACTCATCTGACAAAGGGCTAATATCCAGAATCTACAATGAACTCAAACAAATTTACAAGAAAAAAACAAACAACCCCATCAAAAAGTGGGCAAAGGACATGAACAGACACTTCTCAAAAGAAGACATTTATGCAGCCAAAAAACACATGAGGGATGGGTGTTTTTAAGAGTGCAGTCTGAGAAGCAACTGCTTGCCTGAATTCTGGCCCCAACACTCCACTAGTAGCTGTGAGTCTTTGGGCAAGTCAGCATACTTTGTCTCGACTACCTTATTTGCAAAATAGGGATAACAATTAGATGAAACTCAGAGAGTTGTTACAAGCATTAAACAAGTTAATAGATGCCAGGTATATGATAAGCCTCTGATGCCATTTAGCTATTTATCATAATTTTCTTCATCATTATTTTCATGTGGACTTGGTTAATAATAATTCTGTCATTCCTTATGGTGATGTGTTGGTTTCTAGATCCGTTGGTTTATTGGCATAGGGAAGTTCAGCTGCAGCAAGTGAACTATTTTTTCTGCTTTCTGCTTCACCCACTTAGGTGGGACATGAGCAGCAGGGTTTTAAGTAAAGTATATTTTGAAGAATCCAGAGTTTTTCTCTCCTTCTATTGAGAAAAGATTTAGGTTAGAGTCAAATGTAATTATAGGCTTAATAAAAGATAAGCCTAACAACTCAGAGTAGAAGGGAAAAGGTGCTGGGATTTTTGCTATTTTCCATATCTGCTCGGCAAGTTAACTGGTCACAAAATATGACTGAGCATTTTCTCTATAAGGAGCTTTTTGCTAGAGCCTGCCAATGATACAATAAGAATGTAGGAATTGCCTCTAGGGTTTTTAAATTCTAGTTGGCAAAAAGATACTAACATATATGAAATAAATTATATATGTTAGTGCAATATACATAGAATTAGAATGGGATATTTGAAATAATTACCACCCTCCAAATACATACTGAGAAAATCGAAAAACCAGTATGAGTTGGAGGAATTGGAGAATCTAGGCTGAAATTGTTTTTTGAGGTGGACTGTTTTTATTTCCAGAACTCCTAATTATGGCTGAGGCACATTCATACAAGTGTCTGAGCATTTAGATTGGATCCAAATCCAAACGTGAAGACCAAGGAGTTGAGCACATTCCTATAAAAAGCTTTCCCTACCGTAGTTGTACATGTAGGTAAAATATTCATCTAGAGACTATGAAACGTGGTGAAAATAAAACAGTGGTGAATTTTGTTGTTTTAAAAGATAGGCACATTGCTGTAATATTTAATGACACAGAGCAGCCCACCTTGTAATTTTAGAAATTTCGAAGAGTAATCCTATTACAGAGGCATATACCCTGTGGATGTTCTACCCGGGACCTATTATAGCCGTTAGCAATAGGTATCTATACTGCCTTTTAAAGTAAGTAAATTTATTTTCACATAGAACAAGAAGTTCAGGGAAAGAGTGCTTCTGGTTTATCTCACTAGTTCAACAGCAGCATCAAGAACAAACGTCTTTCCATCATTTTGCTCTGTTCTCAGCTTGTATGTAGCCTTAGTGTTCAGGCAATTGCAATTGCAGGCATCATATCCAGACATCCAGACATGACATAGGCCAAGTAAAAAGAGTTTATCTCTTCCTTAAGTCTTTTAAAAGTAGGGAAAACTTTCTCAGAACTCTTTACTAAGCCTTCTTTTATGTTTTATTGGCTAGAAATATATGTCCAAACCTATGACCAGGAAAGAAAGTGAGGCAGCCATGATTGTCTTAGGTGAGTCAAGATGACTCTTCGGGGCTGCATCAAGGGGCTTCTTTCTCAGAAGCACATGGCCACATGGAGGAGGGAAGACACCTGAATGAAACTCTGGTTTACTTGGGAACTAGAAATAATGGGAATAAAGACAAAATGTTTTTTAGGCATCAATACTGTCTATTTAACTTGACTTACAGTAAATACTCTTATGTTCTTATGTTTTTGTACTTGGTATATAGTAAATATGTTGTGTCCTTATTTTCATGGAAGAAAGAATGAGAGGAAAGAAAAAAAGAAAATACTTTCTTATTTTGTTTTGTTTAGTCTTCTCTACTCAGCCAATAGAATCCTTTGGATTTGTTTCTATCAAATCCAGGTAAAGCACAATAAACATTACTGGGCCAAGCATTAGAATCATATTGTCAGAAACTGATTATAATTGGGTGGCCACTGCTTCTTTCTTGGCAAGGGGTCAACTTATTGCAGTAATGTATTAAATAGCCCTTCAAAATACAAGAGCCAAAAAACAATGTCCTTTGGAACTAACATTCTTAAACAGTATCCAAATTAATGGAAAGTGCCTGCATTAATGAAATAAAACATCAGAGCTTTGGCAGGAGTTGATTGGCAGAAACACCCGATGGCTTGATACATCTGTCTGCTGAAGACATAAATGGATTCCTCCTTGTAAAAGAGAATGAATGACTCTGGCTGAAGCTAAAGTTCTCATCTAAAGAAAATGAATTTCTGCCTTCTGCCAGAGTACCTAGGAGCACAATTCTCAGCCTGGCATCTTTGTGCCTACTAAAGTAAGATTCTGGCTGTAAAGATAAGAAAGATTCTACATCTGCAGTTATGAATACTACATCATTTAGTATTCATTAAGAGAAGATAAGATAAAGGGGTATTGTATCTTCCTTCTTGATTTGTAAGGATTCAGGAGGTGGTTATATAGTTAGTTGATGGGTTGATTTAGAAATTTCTTTATTTGTTCATTTATTTATTGGTTCATTCATTCATTCACTTATACAAGTGGAATTACTTAAGAGTGTCTGTTCTTTTCTGGGCACAGTTACATACTGGATGTGTTAAGGTTACAGAAGCCAGAGTCCTAGATTTGAGCCATTCTAGGGCAGAGAAGGAATGGAAGGGACTATGCCATGCACTCTACCAAGATTTTTACATATATTCTTCCCAACACTCCCCACAACCCTGTAGGATTGTCATCATTGCTTCCAGTTCCAAGAGTAGAAAATGGAGACTCTGAGATGAGGTACCTGTTCAATGTGACTCTAATTTTTGGTGATGATCTCGGCTTTTGAGCCTGGGATTATGTTATTCCCAAGGTAGGATCTTTCCACAAAAGAGTGGATTGTTCTCTACTCCAGTCAAATACTTACCCTCATTCTCTAGATACCCAGAGAGCTTTGCTATCAAATCCCTATAGTCAGTTGGCAGATGTTGCTCTGCAGAATGCATGAGTGGATCCAAAGCAATCCAAGACAACTAAAAAGGTTGTAGATCTCAAAGGTGAAGTCAACTGATGGTCATAATAGGAAACTCTGTATTTAAGAATAGTAGAATGGTGCTTAAGGAATGAATAAATGGACTCTGATTTAGAGCCTTCGTAGCTTTGCTAGAAATAGTAAAACATGAGTTGGTATATCAATGATGCAATATCAAACTTGTTTTCTGCAGGATATTTTTGGCTTCTTTTTAAAGACTTAGTTGTCTCCCAGATAAGTGAAGTTGGCAAACAAATGGCCTTCATACAAATGAGGTTTTATACCAAAATATTTTGTATTTGGGTGGAAAGTGATTCTTCTTCATCAAGTGCTTCTTATCCTAAGGCTAGAACAACTCATTGACATGCATGGGGTGGATTCTACTCTTCCCATTGTATGAATGAGTAGGCTGAGTTTCAGAGAGGCAGAGTAGCCTGCAGGAGGTCATTCACACAGCCGCTGAGCAGATGCATTGAGCATTTCTCCCCCTTTGCATCAACTCTATTTGGGTTAGCCATTATTGGACTGAACAAATTACTCTGTAAAATTTTCTAAAAATAGCTCTCTCAGAAATTATAAATAAAGTTTGGGTAGACTTTATGTATCCTGAGTAGGGGGACAGATATATCAGAACGTTGAGTGTTTATCACCTTGCTGTATTGACGCTTTGGAGCAATAGCTAGAATCATCATGAAAGTTTCAGGAAATTTCCAGTGTTTCTCAAACATATCAGGCTTGCTCCACACTCAGTGTTTTTGCTTTTGTTGTTTCCTCTGCTTGAAATGCTCTAGAGCAGGTGGCTTTGTGGCACATCCCAGACTTCCTCGGGGTTGGGCTCAGGTGTCACCTTGTCTGGGAGATCTTGCTTTTCCACAGGTATAAAAGTATAGTCCTATCCTCACACTTCCTATACATCCTCCCTGATTGACTGGGACTCTTGTCCAAAGCATTTATCAGAAAATTTACTCATTTTTAGGGCCGGGTGCGGTGACTCACACCTGTAATCCCAGAGCTTTGGGAGGCCAAGGTGGGAGGTCAGGAGTTTGAGGCCAGCCTGGGCAGCATAGAAGCAACATCTATAGATGTTTCTATAGAGAAACATCTGTCTCTATAGAAATAAATAAACAAATTACAGCTAGGCATGGTTGTTTGTGCCTGTAGTCTCAACTACTTGAGAGGCTGAGGTGGGACAATTGCTTGAGCCCAGGAGTTCTAGGTTACAGTGAGCTATAATTGGACCACTGCACTTTAGCCTGGGTGACAGAGTGAGACCCTGTCCCTAAAAGCAGAAAACAAACAAACAAAAGCTTACTCATTTTTTGATTGTCTCTTTCTCTCTCTCTCCCTCTAGTACGCTAAGAGACAAGACATTTTGTTTGTTGTATTTACTGTTACATCTTCAGTGTCTGGAAGAAGGTACATAGTAGGCACTCATACATTTGTTGAATAATGAATGGAAATATTCATATGCATATATCATATAGGAACATACACATATGCTATACAATTCTAGAAGTTCTATTATGTGTATCATGTTTTTAGAAAGGAGGAGTTGAATAGATAGGCCTAAGAATAACACATCACAATAGCAATAACAATTGGAAACATTGATCTGTGATCTTTTGTCTTCATTAGACTGGGCAATATGAAAGATGGACCATGTGCAGAGAAATGTACAAGTGAGCAGCACGTGGCTGAAATTCTGCTGTCTAGCTTTATCATTCTGCCCTTCCACAATCTATGGCATCACCATGCTTTATGCAGATCCTGAGTTCCCTCATGCTCTCTTTTCTACCTTCCATCTAAGTCTACTTTTAAGCACTCATTTTAATTAAAGTGTGAATGGCTAACATTGTATTTTATCAGCCCTGTTAATTATTCAGTTAGGACAAAATATGAAAAAATTATTTGTTCTTAGCATTTGCTGGTAGTTTGGAGCTTTATTGGCATTGCCACACCTTTCTGGGCACACAACCAGGATTCAAGTGTTACCTGCAAGGATACGGGAAAGGTCAGAAAACATTGGGACCTAAAAGTCAGCTTGCTGACCAGTTAATTGTTTTCACTATCTACTTTAAATATAAGATCTACAGAAATGGAATTCATCCCATAGTTTGATAATCTGCTTTCAGTAACAATGTTAAAGGAAAGGGTATGATTTTTAACTATAAAAACTTATATAATGTGAATAAAATCTTCATAACGTAAGCAGTACCTCAAAGTAATAATGTATGATAAGCACTTTATAACTATTAACTGATTTAATACTTAAAACACACAATGACATGTCTCACTGTTGTTCTGTTTTATTGTTGAGAGAATTGAGACAGAGAAAGGTTATTTGACTCGCACAGGGTCCCTCAGGTGGCTTATGTCAAGCCAGGATTTGGATCCAAGGTAATCTGTAGCATTGGGCTGCAGTGCATCTGGAGGGTTAAGTTTAGTAATCCATAAATCGTGTATTTCCATCACTTATTTTACTAAGAGAAAATCATGTTCACCCTTATCCTTTAAAGAGAAGTGCAACACAGGAAGTCATTTCCATTGATTATCTCATTTAGTCACCACAAGCATTTTTTGAGGTAGTTACTGTTATGCTCATTTTACAGTTAACTGAGACTTATTGAGATTGAGTAACAAGTCTTAGGTCTCTCAACTAAAAAGTATCATATGTGGCATTCAAAACAAGATCTGTCTGTTTTTATACCAGCTTTTTATATCAACCTGCTTCTTTGCTTGGTAGTTAGCCCACAACACCAAGTAAACAAACAAACAAGCAAGAGGAGATCATTGTTTTATAGTCTTAGCATGTGCTACATTTTTGAAAATATGCCATTGTAAAGTCAAACATACTTCAAAGAGTTAAACTGTTTTTACAAGTCTTATTAAATTTCTTAGTCCAGAAGTAACCTTAGATATTTGAACATAAAAGTATATATACCTAGGTGAATGATAACTTTGGAATTAAGCACAGAGTGTTTCTGCAGCTATTAAAAAGATATTTAGGGATTGCTATTATCTGTAGAAATGCCAAGTGGAATAATTGGAGGATTTGGTGAAAATTCTTCTGATCCAAAATTATTTTCTCTTCAGTGTCTCAGACGTCTCTAAGATGTCACCCAGATACCATAATTTTATCTCTGCAAACATTTTATTTTGTAATGGGGAGAGACTTCAGGGCTGGGAAAATGAGCCTAAAGTCTCCTATTTTTCAGAAAGAAAGTATTGATGATATTTTGTGCAGTGACATGTCTATATGAAAGTGCTTTTATAATGCACATTATGAGAATAAACATAAAATATGCCATATATATGGATTACATAAATCTTTTGATTGCTTTACATTAATTTATTTTATTTTCTCTATTGGAGCCATATAGGAATTTTCTACTTTGTATAATAAAAGTCAGAGGAACAAGTAAAATCAATCTTAGAGCCACATCCATAAGCTGGGCTATTTTAATCTTTGCCATCCTGTGGGTTTCAAGCTATCTCTGCTCCACACAGAAACCCTGAATGAAAGTAAAGTGTAGCAAATATTTTCAGAAAGGACTTTTTATTTTTTGCCTTCTCTTGAAAACCTAAATCAGTACTTGACCTTTTCACATCCCTATCAAGATAAAATGGAGTCTTGGTGTGCTGACTCAGAACTATAAAATATGTGGTAAGATCCTTTAGTCTTGAGAGCTCTCTGTTTCGTGGGGTACTCTGCGTGTGTGTTGGGAGAGTATATGTTAGGGGGGTGTATGTGTATATGTATATACATATATGTGTTAGGGTTGTATGTGTATGTATATATTAGGTGGGTATATTATGATTATAGATGTGTATAAATGTGTATTTGTGGTGTGTGTGAGTTAGGTGAATGTGAGTATATGTATATACATATGTGTGCTAGGGTTTTTTTTTTTTTTGTATGTGTGTGTGTGTGTATATGTGTGTGTACCACTGCTTGAGATGATCATCCTATTCATGGTCAGTAATGTTGCCACTATCATTAAGTATGAATAATATTGTGTGGTTTATACAATGTTTTCACCTGAATCATGTCATCAAAGCCATCTGATTCATAAAATAGGATAGATATGAATAAATAGGTAAATGCATAGAATATAAGTTTAAATAATTCATTGACACTCAGAGAATCCAAATGCACGCAGCTGGTTAGAAGCTGTGTCCAGATGCCAAACAAACCTCCTAACACTGAACTCCAAAGAAGGCAGTCCAAGGTGCACCCAGAAAGTAGCAACCTAATGAACATGTGTTCTTTGTTGTGTCACAACACAAAATGCTGCAGTGAGAATCCCAGGAAATGACTTGTCAATGCATCCTAAGAACTGAAATTTGTGTAAAGCATGGCATAAACTCTTTTAAATCAAAGTAACTTATTGGAGCCGAGGTGTTTCTTTCAGCTGTAATCAGAGAGAAGATCCTTTACTTCTAGGTGAAGGTGCTCTTTCTTCCTTGGTTTCTTATCTCAGATATGCAGGCCCCCTGACCTTTGAATTGAACGGTTCTACTAATACATAGTGCTTTGCATTTTAGTTATTCTTATTTTCCTTCGAGCCAGGCTTTGGGGCATGAGGCTGGGGGAAGAGTCAGGAAATGTGGAGGCTTGGAAATATCTGTTTGTAGGTTTGACTGTACATGTAGCTATTTAGAGGAAGAGTGGGCACAAAAGGAACTTCTGTGTACTCGAAGGTGCTCCTTGTACCTCAGTTTGTGTCAACGGGTGAATTTTGCCTCACCCACTGAGCAGTTAAATAACATCCCACAATATATTCATTGTCCTAATATTTAATTACCTCCTTTTTACAGAAGCAAGAATAATCTATATTTCATAGTATTATAATGAGAAGCATAATTAATGTATCTAAAATTAAAAAGAGGCAACCAATAGCAAGTGACCACTAAAATTATGGTCCTTTGCAATGGGTAAAAGATTATGTACATTGGTTCTCAGTGACCTCCTTTCTGACTGCTTAGGAAGGTCTGGTCTTGTTTATGCATTTGTTTCTTGCAAAATGTACTACTGCTGCTTGGAGCATCCCAGTGAGAATAGCAGATTTTCACGGATTTAAAACTACCTAAACATGAAAAGACAATTCTATCTCATTTTTATAACTTTGATTAATTAAAACCACAGCTCAGGAAATAGATAAATGTAGGCAGGCACAGTTCACTACTGAGGCGAGAAAAGATCTCTCATCACAAGTTTATAGGAAGATCACAGTGGTTCTGATCTTCAGTCCAAATATGTGGTTAGCTAGTCTACAGAAATAAGGAATGTCAGATGACTTTTGTTAAGTTAAAATAATTGAAAGGGTCAGAATTTTTATTATTATTATTATAATTTTGAGACAGAATCTCACTCTGTCACCCAGGCTGGAGTACAGTGGCGCAATCTCGGCTCACTGCAACCTCTTTCTCCTGGGTTCAAGCGATTCTCCTGCCTCAGCTTCCCGAGTAGTTGGGTTACAGGCGCCCGCCACCATGCCTGGCTAATTTTTGTATCTTTAGTAGAGGCAGGGTTTCACCATGTTGGCTAGGCTGGTCTCAAACTCCTAACCTCAAGTGACCCACCCTATTTGACCTCCCAAAGTGCTGGGGTTACAGGCATGAGCCACCATGCCAGGCTTATCATTAAATTTAAAGAGAGTTTATTCAAGCAGAAAGTTTGAGGACCGCTGCCCGGTAAGCACAGATTCCAAGGAATAGAAGTCAGTGTTCTGAAGTATAGAAATTTGGGATCATATCTATAGACAAAGATTACATAGGGAAGCTTAACAGAATTTCAGTATCTTTCTATGTAAAGCTTAATGCATAGTTACAAGGGTAAGATTAGTCAAGGTGTTCTTTTTCTTTTGCAAAAGTTATATTTGATACTCCACACTGAAGATGTAACAGTCATGGGGTCTTTTGTGCCATGTGGTCTGAGTTAGGGACAAGATAATAAAGAAGGTAGTTCATCAATAACAAGGATCCAGTGATTAGAATTGGGAGAGGTCTGGTCTCTGATCTCTCCTAGTCATTTACAGAACAAGAACAATGAAGAAAAGAGTTAACCTATAATCTAAGAAGCAGAAGTTGCAAACATGCAATGTGACAGTCTCCAGGGCTTAACTTGCCCCTTGGCACAATAAATTTAGAGGGTCCTGAAATTTTATTGTCTTTTATACTTTATTCTGCACTAAATTGGGTAGCGATGAATATCTTATCAGAACAAAAGGCAGTATCATACTGTCTGTGCCTCTTTATTTTATCAACTCCCTCTGATTTTGAAATTGTAAAGTAAGCATCACTTTTTTTATGAATGGATCTTTGAAGGAAAAAAAAGCGAGAGAGTCCTGGCTTTTTTTAGGGAACAGAGACCTTAAGTATTAAGTATGATGTATTCAGAGATATCAGAAAACTTTTATCCAGTTTTCTGAATGCAGTTTCCCAGTAAAGGTTATTCTTTTCGTGTGGGCATGTGTATACGCATACATATATACAATATATTTCATATATGGACATATATGATTATATATAGTATATATAATATTTATTAAATATACAAAAAATACAATTTTCTTTTTCTGATATCCAAATATTTTTGATCTCATTACCTTTGAATCCATCTTTAATTTAATAGTCACTTTGTTTCACATTTGGATGAAGTATGAATTCAGTGAATTTTATAATTCTGTATGTTATTATTGGGAAATGAGACTAATTTAACTCCAGCCAAGAGATTATTATTTATTTTTTATTTTTTTGAGATGGAGTCTCACTCTCTGGCCAGGCTGGAGTGCAGTAGTGCGATCTCGGCTCACTGCAACCTCCGCCTCCCAGGTTCAAGAGATTCTCCTGCCTCAGCCTCCCAAGTAGGTGGGATTACAGGCTCCCACCACCACACCTGGCTAATTTTTGTATTTTTTAGTAGAGATGGGGTTTCACCATGTTGGCCAGTCTGGTATTGAACTCCTGACCTCAAGTTATCCACTGGCCTCAGCCTCCCAAAGTGCTGGGATGACAGGCGTGAGCCACCACGCCTAGCCTCCAACCAAGAGATTATAATTGCTTGCTGTTACTCTGATAACAGCAAGCTCTGGCCTGATACTCTTGGGTATCAGGTACTCTTAGGATGAAAAAAAGCAGTCACTGCCGTTGTAGTCTCTGATCTCAAGCAGTGGTCTTCAACTAGAGACAGTTTTACCTACTCCTCAGAGGACAATGTCTAAATACATATTTTTTATTGATATATAATAATTGTACATATTTATGAGAGACAAGTGATATTTGATATATGCGTAAAATATGTAATGAGAAAATAAGAGTAACTGGGAATCTATTACCTCAAACATTTTTCATTCTCACAATTGAAGGGGAGGTGCTACTCTTTTTTCATTTTTCGAGACAGGGTCTTCCTCTGTCACCCAGACCAGTGTAAGTACAAGATCCTAGCTCACTGCAGCCTCAAACTCCTGGGCTCAGGTGATCCTCCTGCTTCAGAATCCCAAGTAGCTGGGACTACGGGGTCATACCACCATGCCTGTGGTCTTCCTATGTTACCCAGGATGATCTCAAACTCTTGGCCTCAAACGATACTTCCTCCTTGGCCTCCTAAAGCACTGGGATTACAGGCATGAGCCACTGCACCTACCCTGATGCTACTGTTACCCAGTGGAGGGAGACCATGGATGCTACCAAACATTCTACAACACACAAGGCAGCATTACAAAAATAAATTAGCCCAAAAAGTCAACAGTGCTGAGGTTGAAAAATCTAGCCTATAGAGTGAGAAATATGTAATGCACTGTTAGTAAGTACTATCTTAGGAACATGAATGAATAAAGTGCTGGGAAAACTCAAAGGAGAGAGAACTGAGGGTGAAGAGGTGTTGAAAAAAGCTTTATAGAAGAAATGACATTGGAACTTGACCCAGAAGAATGAGCCTGCTTTAGCCAGGGAAGGATGAAAAGGCAGAGAGGCATCCTAGGTAGGGGAGCAAAGATAAGAAAGTGTAGAAAAGCAATCATGTCACAAGGCTTTTACTGTATGCAGTTACTACAGTGGTATACCTCGATTCACGATTACATACAAATGAGGTTAACATCACTCTATATGGGAATTTTTCTTTATGTGGATTTTAAGCTGCATATATAAAACCTCCTTAGAGAAGAGACATACCATCATTTTCTACTAAGGAGAGGAAGCTTTCCAGACTCCCTAGTTTCAGTTGTCTTACAGTCATTTGTAGATATGCAGTCAATATATGTACAAATGACTGCTAATTCTTCCAAACTTTTCTAGAACTAGAATTCAGGGAAAGGGCTTTAAACAGCTAGAAATATCTGGAAGATGACGTGACCCCTCTATCTGGACAACGGAGAATATCAAGACCTTCAAAGACCTCAGAGACAGAAAAACAAACCAACAAAAAACGCACACACAAAAAAACAGAGAGCAACCCAATGATTGTTCAGTATTGGCAGTGCAATGACCTGGAGTGTAGGCTCTGGGAATCCCACCCCAAAAACTTTCTCTGTGTGATTTTTGATAAGTGATAGAATCTCATTTTGCTTCCATTTTCTTCTTTTTGAAATGGGTATAATGTTATCTCGTCATAGGATTGTACATCTTTTATAGCTTGGCTTGAATAAGTTCTCAACATGGGTTCTTTTCACTTAACCCATTGCGATCTGAAAACATGGGGGTTTGTTTAAAGATCCATGGTCAGTCCTGTGTTGGGAGACACTAAAAGCAAGATTCTAGCCTTCCTGGTAGGCAGAGAAGACATTGCAAAGGATAGCTTTATAATAGGAAAATGCTAAGTGCTGTGGGCAGATAATGAGGTTGTTTAAGAACCATTCAATTAACGAAATGAAACAAGTGTGGTACACTCAGTGGGTGCGCTGGAGAAGTCTTTTGAAATGTTGATGCCGATGGCAGACATGGTGATTTAAAAAGGTCCATATTTAAATTAGTAAAAAAAAAAAAAAAAAAAGAGAGAAAAGGAAGGAGTTACAGGCTCAGAGTGGGTAAGATTGAAAGCAAGCAAGATTAGTTTAGATAGAGGAAAAATTCAGTCTCTTCAGTGATTGAAAGGCAACCATAAACTCCACCTGAGGAAACAACCACACTTTATCTCCCACTGAGCAGTTGGTATTATTTCTCTTTGTTGGTGTGTTTGAACGTGCTTAGATTTCTGATAAGTCATGGCAAAAATAGTAAACAAATTATTTTTTCTTCCTATGAGCATCAATACTAGAAGAAATATGAACATGTATCTCACACATATACTTTTTATTTCTAATGCTTATTTTTTAGATTAAAGTTAAATCAGTAGTGAATTGTATTATAAAGGAACTACCTACTTTTATAATCTAAGAAAGATGAAAAAAATATGCTTTTACCTATAACCTCATGGGTATAGAATGATTTGAGGGCTCAAACCAGAATTATTAAAAAAAACAGAAGATATATTTCAGTTTTCTTTTAGTTAATATCTTCTTCTCTGGTACAAATATTGGAGATGATGGAGACCACATGCTTCTGTTCATATTTCTGCCACTAATAGAAGATGAGATGAATTTCATCACAGTTAAGTTAGAAGAATGAATCTGTCATGTATGTCACCTCAAAGAAGCATCTAAATGAAATGCCATGTTATCATTTTCCACAGTCCTTAATCACTACAGAGATGAAGTACTAAATCAAAAGTCTTCAGAGTGAACCAAAAACAAAATAACGTTGAGTATTTGATGTCTAGAAGGAGTATGGACCAATTCTACTTATTGTCTTTTTTCTTTTCCTTTAACACTTGATAAAAAGTTAGGACTTTAGGGCTGGGCATGGTGGCTCATGCCTGTAATCCCAGCACTTTTGGAGGCCGAGGCAGGTGGATCACCTGATTTCAGGAGTTCAAGACCAGCCTGGCCAAGATGGTGAAACCCTGTCTCTACTAAAAATATAAAAATTAGCCAGGTGTGGTGGCGGACACCTGTAGTCCCAGCTACTTGGGAGGCTGAGGCAGGAAAATCACTTGAACCCAGGAGGCAGAGGTTGCAGTGAGCCGAGATTACACCACTGCACTCCAGCCTGGGCAACAAGAGCAAAAACTCCATCTCAAAAAAAAAAAAAGTTAGGACTTTAACAATATGTAGTATGTATCTAAGAATTTTAACATAAATTAACAGTTCTCAAATATCTAAAGTTGAATTTATAATACTAATATAATGGTGGAAATAATTAAAATAATATCTATAAAAATAGTATGACTTTATTGAACACTAAGCCCCAAGCACAATGCTAGTGGTAGCATTTTATTTAATACTAAAAGCAATCCTATGAAAGAGATAATATTGTTATCTATATTCTACAAGTAAATAAAATAATCCTTAGAATAGATTAATAATTTGATTGAATTCATGCAGCCAGAGATGATGGTAAAATCAATTTTATCATTCAGTGAACCTATAATTTTGTTTAATTAATTAGATTGAAATGGAATAATATAGACTAGAAAACCATTAGAATGCATCACAGGTAAGGTCCTAGGATTTGAGGATCGTATCAATAAATCATCAAAAGCCACAAGTTGTAGGCTGTCAGCACCTACTCATTGACTAGTACAGATTCTGTAACATGTGTGGGCTTTTCCATTAAAAGCAAATTACAACAGTGACTGTTTACTAAGTACCTCTTTGGCAAAACACTGTATTTAAGTATAAGCCATGGTTTTTATTGTCATGGGCTTCTAACATAGCTGAGAAAACTGGCATTTATTTATAAATAATATAGTAACATATGCAAATAATAGAGTAAAATCTAAGATAGTTTTTAAATAAAATGTACAGAGTTACATTCTTTAGAGGAAGGAAAGGTAACTTTGACTTGGGTGAGAATTAAGTCAGGAAATTGTATAAGAGATGAATTTGAACACAATTCCTAGTTGGTCTCAGGAAATGGCCAAGACTGATGAAGATCCAGTCAATTTTGAAATGCTTGCTGGGTTCATTCATGGATGAAAAATATCAGGATTTTTACAACAGAGGTCACAAACAAAGTAGCTGAAAAATGAACTGCTCAACTGCTGAATAATTCTTTAGGAGCCTATTGATGTTAATAATGCAATTTTGTCCTAGTTTTTTATGAGCTATTAATTGGAAAAAGTCTATTTATACAGTTATAGCAATCCAGATGCCATGGAATATGCCACTGTCTTTAGTACAATATAAGTGGTAATAATAAATACTTTAAAGTCAAATTTTATCTGTTCCTTGAGGCTTATTCAAATACTTAAAGTCAGTCTCAATGAGCTCTCTCTTTTTAAGAATCTCTCTTTACATAACGTGTACTTCAGGGCCAAAAAAAACCTTCCCCTTAGACCACTGCTGAAAATCAACTCAAAAAACGCAGGTTAATAAGTGAGAAGGCATACAAGTTTATTAACATGCATGGGAGAGAACCACAGCAATTACCCTACCACGTAAAGGGACATAAGGAAGTGTGGATGACTTTGAAGGGAGTAAATGATTATTAGGAAAATTCAGTGGGCTTGAAGAACATAAAATGGCCTGGAACAAAGTCTCTTGGGCTGCAGAGCAGACAATGGTCTGTGGCGAAAGTCTATCCAGGTGTATTGACAGACTTGCCCTTCTTCCTACCATAGGAGTTCAGTTAATGAAAATTCAGGAAAGGGATCTGATTTGGTGGATCTGGGCTTTAGATAAGGAAACTTCAGAGAACAACTTTATCCTGTGCTTTGGGAGAGAGAGGACACAGAGGATTGAGAGACTGAGAGCTCAGATGGGGGGCTGAAGTGGGGGTTCTCAGAGAGATCTTGAGGCTTCTTCTTCAGTTCAGCATGTCAAAGTGCCAAATTTTGGAGTATAAGTTTCTGAGGCCAACATATTCATTGCTGTATTATACTCAGCACTTAAATGTCATCCTAGCTCTTTAAAGCAAATTTCTTGTTTGTGCATCTCCACTACTTAAACAGACTATAAACTTCTAGGTTCGCTTGCCTTTTTCTAACACATTCTTAGTTCTTTACACATGAGACATGATGAACACAGATGTGATGATTGGTTAATAGACATAAGTTTTGGCTGGGAGCTGTGGCTCATGCCTGTAATCCTAGCACTTTGGGAGGGTGAGGCAGGTGGATCACTTGAAGTCAGGAGTTCAAAACCAGCCTGGCCAACATGGTGAAACTCCGTCTCTACCAAAAACCAAAAAAAAAAAAAAAAAAAATACCCAGGTGTGGTGGCAGGAGCCTATAATCCCAGCTACTCAAGAGGCTGAGGCAGGAGAATCACTTGAAGCTGAGAGGAAGAGGATGTAGCAAGCCAAGTTCACACCATTGCACTCCAGCCTGGGAGACAGAGTGAGACTCCGTCTCAAAAAAAAAAAAAAAAAAAAAAGATATAAGTTTTTTCCGTATGGCTAGGAAATGATTAAATAAAATAATAACAAAATTATATAAAATTTAAATGATCAATTAAAAAAAGTGATATACATAGGAAACCTAGCACAAAATGAGTAAATGGAGGGTTCTCAATAAACATCAGTTGAATAAATGAATGAGTCACGAATTCTAACTTTTGCCACTAACTAGTTGTGAGACATACTCATATCACTTCTTCTTTTGTAGCCTCAGTTTTCTCATCAATAATATGAGATGTATGAATTTGAAGAATAGTTTTCTACCTACCTTTCAAATTCTAGGAAGGTACTTGGTGAGTTCCACAAAATATAAAGTATATTCTTAGCCAGTGATAGACATTTAAAGCGCCTTAGCTTATGTTGGGCCCAAGATGTTCTTTCAAAGAAGAGCTCCACTGCTAAAATTGCTTGAAAATTGTTGGTATACATTAATTATAGTGTAGAAATTTACCTTTTTAAACCAATTTGAACACATAAAACTTAAAAGGGTATCTTGCTGTCATTACATTACCATACAGGAAATGGACCAGAGGTCCTGTTATTCCAGAAGCCACATTCAAATGAATTTGACATTAATTTTCTAGAAATATTGGAGACAACATTAATTAATTGCAAAGGCACATACAGTTATTTGGTTGCAGAAAGCAAGAAATGTATGTTTATTTGTCATGCATACCATGAGGAGCTTCAAAGAATATTTTTTTTCAGACTGGAATAAAAAATCTTATTTTTTCTCTTCTCATTCCATATTCTCTTTTTAGTTAAGAGCATGCCGAAAACATTCTATTGAATTGCTTCTTTGATGAACACTTGGGTTGTTCAAGCTTGTCATAATAGATGACAATAATAATGATGCTACTGATAACAGAATTGGTTTTTTTTGGATGATACACGTTTTTCTAGAATTTGTATCCTCTGTGTTGACCACATTGTGTTTGCAATTATTTAGGTACAGATACTAGCTTTCTTTATATATTAAATGCTAATAGGACCCAGTGTTTCAGGTTCACTTGTGTATGTCATAAAAATGAACCGAATCCATTAACCTCTGATTTAATGATTGACTTAATTACTAGGGACTTTGGCAGTACTCACTTTTACATACATGATATCTGGATACTGCCTTGTTATTACATTTACATCTCCTAAACCATTTAATGAAATTGGGTTTAAGTCCAGATGATCTCTCAGATTTTGTAAACTTAAACCATTCCCCGACTTTCTGATTTTCTGCTAGAAAGCAGTAATAATGAAAAGGAGAAAAGGGGAAAAACATAAAACTCATTTAAAAAATAAACAAAAGCCATTTCAAAGATATTGTCCCATACAAGAATGAAGAAAGGAAGATAAGTAAATGTAGTTAAAGCATGAGCCGTGATCATCACACACTCTTCATTCAACGGCTGGATTTGCCTTTTAAAATTATGCATACCAACTCTTTGTGTATTAACATAATAAAATTGTAATGCAATAAGAAGAAAAACATTTCCAAAAACACCAGAGAAGTCCAGACGGCTGATTAAAAGATGCTAAAATGTACAGCTCGCTGGAGACTGGAGTTCCTTTTTAGGTTGATTTTGAAGGACTTATCCAGGCAAGGAGCCTTCCAGGAGGAAATGCATCCTTGTCTGGGGTCCACTCAAGGGCTGGACTCCCAGCTCCCCAGTGAAAAATTTCTCTAGGAGAAATTCCTGAAGCAGGGCCCAGACAGAAGGAGTCACCAGATCCTCAGAAGGGGGAGGAGATGATTTACTCTCTCTCTGGTCTGATTTTCAGTTGCAACACTTCTCAGGCAAAGAGCATGCCAACAGCCTTTCTCTTCTGCTTTGCTTGTCTGTGGCGGATACTAGCAACCTATGTGGTTCTAAAGTATCAAGCTGAGATTATAGTATCAACGAGTTGGAACATCAATAGTGCCAAGTGCCATTTAAAAATCTTTTCATCTTCTTGTGTGTTGCTTTTGGAGAGGAAATGTTTTCAGATGTGGTTTCTAGTCTTGCAGAAAAATGGCATTTTCAGGCTGTATGGGACTCTTACATCATCTAGTTTCAATCACCTCATTTTGCAGAGCAAGAAACTGAGAGTGAGAAAGAAGGGACTGGCCAGAGTTACTCAGCTAGACAGTGACAGACAACAGTGGAACTTCTGGTAAGTTGTGTGGCTTCTGGGCTTTTCCTTCCAAATATAAAAAATGGAATGAGGGATAGGCTTAGATAATCTTTTAAAGGTTTTTTGTTCTAATACTCTACTTCTGTTATTTATTTATTTATTTATTCATTTCTCTGAGACAGGGTTTTGTTGTGTTGCCAAGGCTGAAGTGCAGTGGTGCCATTATAGCTCACTGCAGTCTCCAGCTCCTGGGTTCACACAGTCCTCCCATCTCAGCCTCCCGAGTAGCTAGCACCACAGGTGTGCACTACCATGCCTGGCTAACTTTTTATTTTTTCATAGAAACAGGGCTCTTGCTATGTTTTGCAGGCACTCCTGCCTCAAGCAATTAGAACTCCAGGCTTCAAGCAATTCTTCCACCTCAGCCTCCCTAAGTACTAGAATTAAGTTACCCAGACGATTTTTAAATTTCAGACACCTGTCCATTATTTCATAACCAAAAGGCTTTTATAAAGGTAACATATTTTTATGCCTAAACAACAGTATTGAGACATTTTGATGAAGCCTAAAGTTTTAGTTAATATTTTGCATTGTGTAGAGATATTTACTTTAGAATGTGGCCTAGAATTAGGCTAAACACTTTGAAAATGTGCTCTGGTTTTGCAAATGGTTGACAATTTCCTATATTACATTCTAAAACTATAAACATCCTAACACTATAAATGCTTTCTTAATGAAACTATAATATATATTTAATATTATTACCTATATTGTGTTACTCATTACTGAAAATGTTCAGATCACATAAATGACTAAGGCCAATTAAAAAGTCATACTGTAGAGGACAGAAATGCCCATATAGGTTTTAGTTAGTTGAAAACTCCATTACTTATAAGCATAGATTAGGTTTTTCTTTTTCATTTCTTCAGCAGGCACATTTTAGACAAACTGACAGCAAATCCATTATGTAATGGCCACTACAAAAGCTTTCATCAAGAGTGTGCATGTTTAGTGTCTCTGTGTGGGAGAAACTGGGTTATGGTAGTTGAAAAGGCAAAAGATTCAAGAGTAAGATAGGACTGGGCTTTTAAGTTCTGGGCTCCATGGATAATGCAATCAGAATTCTCTAATCCTGAGGTTGGAGTGTTGGTTGACTATAGACGGAAGCTGTCTGCATCTTCAAACCATTAGACATGGAGGTTCTCAGATATTTATTTACATAAGTAACATGTAACAAGATATACATGATGATATTCACAGGAATACCATAAGGATCTAATGATATAATGTGAATGAAAGGTATACATTCTATACACTAGAGAAATCTTTTTTCTTTTTGTATTACATTTTAAAACAAATGGATGCCTGGAAAGACATGGAATGTTAGAGGACAGGGTGTGAAAAGCAAATAGTTTTTTTTAATAAAGTTATGGTTTAGAGCAAAGAGACTGCCAGGAAGCAAATGAAATATTGATGCCAGAATATCCAGTATCCACGCTTCTTAAAAATGTTACCTATGTATGAGTCACTTGGAGATGATGTTAAAATGCCAGTTCCGATTCAGGTTGTCTGGGGGTGCCTTCTGAGATTCTGCATTTCTTAAAAGCTCGCACGTGATGCTGATGCTGCTGGTCTTTAACACTTTGTGTAGGAAGGTTTTATGTCTTCAGATTAAGGGTCAACTGAGTATCTTTTCAAGAAGAAACATTTGTTGGGGTTTATATGCCAAGGCAGTACCATCCAGCCTGGCTAACACCCATCTTGCTATACCATAAAAAAGCTTTCTACCCTTTCTGGGTTTATTATTAAGTGTTGAGAAAACATTCGGCTTTTACTGTTTGGCTGGGGTTTCTGGCTGATAGCAGCAAGGTAGGAGTTTAAATTTAACAGAATTAGGAATAAACAGGATCTAGAGAGACAGTCTATCCATTACTAAGGGAGAAGAGTTGGTTTTTGTCTCTTTACAAGGCCTTATCTAATAGAGGTCTCTGAATGCTGCCTTAAGAATCTTGGACATGCGATTGGTTGTCTTAACTATCTTTTTCCTTGACATATTGCACGTTTACATTAGCTTGGACCCTTCAGTTTCCTAATACAAGTATGAACAGGAAGAAGCCATGTGAGATTTCCCCCTCTTTTCATATTTTAAGTTCAATTTAACAAGCATATACTGGTTAGTAGGTTACAAAGTAGTGGACAAGGCACTCTGAGGGACATGAGGATCAAAAAAGAAGATAGGTTCCAAGTACTGTCAGTTTACCTATAGAGGATACGGACATGAAAAATAACCAAATATAAGGCAGTCTGAGCTTAAAAACACTAGATTTGGGGGAAAATATGCTTAGAGAGCTGAAAGAAATTGAAATCAGTTCTGCTGGGGAGTTAGGAAGACATTGTAAAGGAAGAAGACTTTGAGTAAGGATTGAGAACATGGTTATTTGCACATGGAGACAGCAAATACTGAGACCAAGTCTTTGTCATGTTGTAGGTTTGTAAACAGAGAGCAAAAGCAGAGACATAGGTTAGAGTAATTTAAGTAGTACCATGTTGAAATTTAAATGTCGTTCTTTGGAATGCAGCTTAAACCCTAGGTCTTGTATGGGACTGTTACAGATAATGGATAACATTTTAAGGCAGTGTTTTTCTGCATTTATCAACTGTTGATTTATTTTTCTACTGGGCCTAGTTCTCTGGACTGTGCAGGAGGGAAAATCACCTTTTATATAAACATACCCCCTTAGCAAATAAAATACAGCCTTTCAGCAGGTATATGAATAAGATAGGGGAGAAGAAAAATGATTCTGAAACCTCTTTAAAATCTGTTTCTATATTAACTCTCTTATACCTTAGATGTTCCTTCTTTGCAACTCTTAAACTCATGTGATAAAAATTTTCTTATCTCTAACTTAGGTGAATTTACAATTTTCTTTCAAATAAGTGTTTTCCATGAAAGTTACATTGGAGTATTGGCTGGTCATAAAGAAGAAATGTTTTATATCTTTCCTTTGATATGCTGTGCTTAGCCATTTTTTAAAAAATGATTCTGCTAGCCTCCTCTGAATTCTGATTGTCCTGGATGGTGCTGTTGCCTAAACAGAACGGGGCTGCGGTATTATCTGGTATTACCAAAGTCAAAGCAACCTGAGGATCAAATGTAGACGGAAACGAGGATAGCCAAAGAACATTAGCCATTATCCAATTGAAAAGCAGGTTTGGGGCCAAAGTCAGAAACTGAAATACATTCAAAACTTACAGATATTTAAGAACATGTCAGGAAACAGTGGCTAGAGCAGCGCTCTGTTGAGGAATTACAGTGTGGGGTATTTGTTTTTACTGGATATTGATTGTGTTGGCTGAGATGGACTTAAAGAGACAAGAAATGATTTGCAGATATCACTCCCATCTCTTTTGTTGCCTACCCTTGGAAGATATTCTCTTAAGAACACCAATAGCGTGAAACTTGTGCTGCCGTATAAATTTTGGATCCTTTTGAGTTCCACTGAACAAAGCAGTGTACCATTTGTGCTGAGTTTGTTGTCAATATATCCGAATTAATTAAAATCCAGGAAGTGCACAGTGTTAATTTAAGTCTATGTGACTCTGAATTTTTTGTAAACTCTTTTCAGCGGTGGCTGTTTGCAGATCACTTTGCAGCCCTTCTCATTTGTGCTGTTGCTTATCCTTCTTTCACTTCTCTCCGTTCCTTCTCATGCTCCAACTTCGGTGGTATAGGATATCGTGATATTATTTTGATTTTTGTCAAATCAGGCTGCCAAATCCAAATTCCAGGCAATACTCAAACTTCAAGGGCATAGATATTTCATACTTACTAGGGTTTTCACGATTATCTAGCATTTATCTTCATTTTTTAGTTTAAAAACAAGTAAACAACTAAACAAAATATTGAAAGGAAATATGGAGGAAGATAGAATGAAGGGTGGCAGAATAAGAGAAAGGGAATGAGGAAATTAAACAAACATTTATTGGGTGCCAACGTATACCAAACACTTTGCCAGATTCTTTATATACACAGTGCTACTTAATCCATACCGCGACCTTGTCTTAGGGTTGTCATTGGGCCCACTTTATCAGTGGACAAATAGAGAGTAAGAAAGATTCTAATCAGAGGTCCAAGCCATGCAGGCACTGCCCAGCAGAGCTGAGGCAAGACTCTGGACCTCTAATGCTCTGTACCACCAGGCTGATAACTGCAGTGAAAGTGCCGACCTCTCTTTTTCACAAAGTAGCTTATACTATGCCAAGATAAGCAATTTAGATAAAAGGCAGAAGAAAGATGAGAATTGGGTAAAAGTTACAGATCCACTCCCTTCCAACTAGATTGCACTTTTCATTCACTTTGGACCTAACATATATGGGCTGCTTTATGGTGGCAATAATATTTTTATGTGACTATGACCTGTCTGTGCCTTAGTCAGCAATATGGAGTTGTGATGAGTACTCCCTGAGCTATTTAGTAGGTTGATATATAGTCTGCTCATGCTTAATATGCAGAAATTGCTTTTTAATATAAATCAAGATGACTGTGTTTTTTTCTTTGTAATCCATATCTCAACTTCTGTGTTACTAGTAAATGGTGTTCTCAGCTCTGCACATTTGTTTTTAAAGAGCTACATATTAAGCACTTACTTCATACTAGAATCTGTGTTAGGAGACACATTTGTCAGGACAGTCTGAACTCCGCTGTGATAATATATAAACCTTGAAGTCTTGGTGGATTAACATGACAAACATTTATTTTTTCTGTGTATGCAGAGTCTACTGTGGGCCTTGCTGTTCTCCAGGGCAGCTCCCCCTCAAGTCCTGTGTCAAGGGGTTAATCTGCTTCTATGTTAATGGCTTTGCCATTCCAACATGTGGCTTCCATATTGCTATTACAGGGAAAAAGAGAGCTGGGGGAGCGGGGTGCCTCAGGGACCTTTTTTCTGCCTTTCCCTAGAAGCAACACACTATATTCTGTTCATAATCCTTTTGTCAAAACAAGTCATCTGGCCCCACCTAACTGTGAAGGTGGTGGTGAGGAGGGTGCTGGAATGTATATGTTTCTCTATGCCCATGAAATAAAGAATTAACAGATACCAGTTAGTTCTACTGATATATCATAAGCTCTTGGAAGAACAAAGATTGAATCTTTAAAAGTTATTTGCTTCCATGGGAACTATGCAGTCATATGAGGAAAATAATAATTACAGAGGAGTAGTTAGGGCTATATTACGATTTGATAGGACCTATAGCTCCTTAAGCCAGCAGCTGCTGTTCTCTTTAGAGAGTTCCTTTTTCATCTGAAATAATTGACTTGAGACTTAAAAACGTCTGTCTTTTGTGTTCATGCTGTTTGCTTTGTTTTCTTAAATATTAGAGGTCAAAATGTGTTTAAAAACCAAATCTGGGTCTTAGAGCTTTTTTCCTGGAGCAGTGGCCTTGTGGTAGCTGTTTTTTTTCATAGGCTGAAGAGGATTTTCCATGCCCACTGTGAGCCATGACTGGCAGAATGAAGCTGCGCACCCTGGTAGCTCTTTCTCTGTTGGGCACTTGTTCTTTATAATGTCTCAGCATTTATTACTGGCCTGGGCAAATATTGAGATAGAGTTCTGGCACTGGCCATATAAAGCAGCAAAGCATAGGCAATTGAGTAAAAATAAGAACATAAATAATAATAATAATAAGGCCATGCAAATATGTTTAGGTTTGAGAGAATGAACAGATCCATGGAATTGGGTTGAAGATTGTATCACGCTAGAGATTCTAGATATTTTCTTCTTGGGTTTGGTACATATGTTTCTGTTAATACTTTTGTATTAAAAGATAATTGGTAAAGAGCTACACAATTAATGAGTGTCATTTTGATATGTATGGAGGGAAGAATAAAACCTGAACCATTTTTTGAAAGTTTTTCTTATAGTGAAAACACTTTTCACGACTCGTATCTCATTTATAACTGGAATATGCCTTATCCATACACTTAGGTATTTGAGCTTTTACTGCCAAATATTTTCTTTCAACAATTTGTCACTGTGTCTTGATTCTCAACTCCCATTGACTTTAAGGTTATATCCATATAATAAGTTTGCTTTGGCATTTAGACACATATTATGACGTCTAAGTAAATGTTTTCAGTAAATCTGGAGAGGAAGTATGATAGTTTCTGGAAATTTGAAGATAAACTAGAAAAGTAATCTGTGAAAATTACACAAATAATAGTTATGCTAATAATATAATCACAAACATTAATTGGGCATTCATTATAATCCAGCTATTGGGCTAAATGTTTTACAAGCATATTTTTGTTTAATCTGCATAATTGTGTGAGACAAGGACTATTATATCTGTCTGATCTTTCAAAGTTAGCCAAGAATTGTCCTGCCACAAGATAGTTAAATGATTTCTAAATGTGTGGATAATCCACAAAACCAAAATATAACTAAGGAAATTGCTGCTTAAATTCTGTTTTTTAACTTGCATAAAGATAGTCTATTTTAACAAAAGTGCTGCAATCAGGGTAATTGGAAACAGAGATAAAGCAGTGGAAATGTGTTTAGTTTTCATCCAAAAGCATCCAAAGAAAAAATCTACTACTTAGTACGGTGGTTCTCAATGGGGAGAAACCTTGTGTCTCTACCTATAGGGCATTGGGCAAAGTCTAAAAAAAGTTTTGATTTTAGGCTTTTGATTTTAGACTGGCACCTTATGGATAGAAACTAGGGATGTGCTAAACACCCTCTAATGCACAGTGTAGCCCCTACAAGTAAGGTTTTTTGTTTGTTTTAAGACAGGGTTCCTCTCTGTTGGCCAGGCTGGAGTGCAGTGGCACAGTCATGGCTCGCTGCAGCCTTGACCTCCTGGGCTCAAGTGATCCTCCCATCTCAGCCTCCTAACTAGCTGGGACCACATGCATGTGCCAACATATCTGGCCAATTTTCAAAATTTTTTGGTAGAGATGGGGTCTCACTATGTCACCCAGGCTGCTCTAGAACTCCTAGGCTCCAGTGATCTTCTTACCTTTGCCTCCCAAAATGCTGGGATTGCAGACATGAGCCTGGTCTGAGTTTTATCCATTCCAAATAGTCAGTAGCACTGAGGTAGAGCTTGTGTAAAACATCCTTCTCTTACTAGATAGGTGAACTCTTGTAATTAAGAGCTCAGTCAGTGGATCTGGGGCTCAGGGTTTTGACTCTGCTACTTGACATTGGGAACTTAACCTCTTAAGTCTTAATGTAACTACTTATAAATTGGAAATAGTGATAATACGTACCTTACAAGACTGTTCTGAAGACTAAATGAGAGAATTCTACAAAATGATTAGCATTGTGCCTTGCATTGTTAGATGAACTTTAATTCTAGCTGACAAAAAAAACTTTGGTTAAACAAAGTATGTTCTTTGGGGACCCTTAAATACTGCTGCTTAGCAGGTGTTAAAAAGAACTGCTTCCAGATCAGACAGCTTTATTTTGAATCGTGTCTCCTGTACTTGTTAACTGTATGACCTTGGGGAAGTACCTTAGAACCCTCTGTGCCTCACTTTGTTCATATATAAGATGAGTGTAGTGAGTAATGTGTATCTTCTAGAGTTTTCGTGAGGCTTAAATAAGAGTATAAATGTGAAGTACTTAGAAGGATGTCTACCACTTACAGGCAGACAGTGTTAGCTCTTATTATTCATATACCTAATATTGTTAGATAAGGCATAACATATAAATTAATCTTCAGACCAAGTGAACATTACCCCTTCAAATACCAGTCCTATGTTTTAACAATTAAAGTAATGAAAATCACTTTACAATTATTTTTAAAACTCTTGCTTATTTAAAAATGAATACTAAATGCTTTTAAACATTTCATTGTTCACTCAAGGTCCTTGTCATTGTAATATTGTTTCTTGTACTAGACTCTGATATAGGAAGCTCTTAGAACAATTGAAGTATGAGGATTTTTCTTAATCCAGATTACTAAGACTTTTATTTTTGTCTTTTTTAAAAAAATACTGTTTTTGTATCATTTGCATCAAAATATCAGCTCTCTGCGTCTAGGATCTCTATCTTGCCTTTTCTAAATAACTGTATTTGATCAGCTGATTAACAGTATTTATTGAATGTGCTATATACTATGCTGTAAGAGAGCATATATTGTTTTGGTAGATTAGCGACCAAAACAAAATGATTTTTCTTGAGGATTTTGATTTAGCAGAAGTAAGCATTGATGACATAATGCCAGTTAAATAACTATAAATTTAAATGTGATCTATGCTGTGACTGAGCCATCGCAGTTGCTATATTTATGGACAAACCCCACTCATGTAGGACACAAGATAGGCCTTCATAAGGAATTGATTGTTAAGTGGAAATCTAAAAAATGAGTGGGCATCAGCAAGGCAAAGAGAATGAGCATTACAAGTCGATGCAACAGTATATGTAAAGGTCCTGATTCCAGAGTGGGAGGCATTAAAATAAAGGGATTTTTAAAAGTCTAGTGTAGCTAAAGACTGAAAAACAAAAAATCTAGTTGAGGAAGCTAGAAAGATAGCCAGGAGCTCAATCAACCATGGACTTCTAAAGCATGTAAAATATTCCAGACTTTATCCAATAGAAAATGGCAAGCCAACGGAAAGTTTAAGCTTCTGAATAATATGATAGATTTTCATGTGAAGAATGGCTTGGAAGTAGGAAAGAATCGAGGCAGAGAAAACAGAAAGCGTCTGCAGTAGTCCAGGCAAGATGTGATGAAACTAGTGAGAATCCTGTCTGTATTAGGAGTAAACAGTCTCTGAGAAATGGCACCTAAAAAATCTCCCATGAGAGGAGGGATGATATTTAGTTCATGAACTTGGAAAATTTTATTTTCACTGTTTTGGCTTTTTAATCTTTTACTTGTTCTTGGCCACATTCTGAAGAATTGCAATTGATGAATAAGCAACTTCCAAAACAATGAGAAGAACAAATGTACAGCAATAATAAAAAATTAAATGTTATTTGTATAGTACTTTAAACATTACTATTGCATTTGATTAGCAACTTTTTATAACAAGTGATGTTTACCCTTATTGTCCCTAGCAAGTGACTATGGTCCGAGTTGAGGTCTCTTAATACATTGGCAGTAGGAAATGCTTATTTCATAGGCCTTGATGCATAACAGGAAACTTTGTCTTGTCTTACAGAGGTGGGTGAAATTGAGTAGAAGTGATGTTTCATTTTGTTACTTGCATTATGTGAAGAGAGATATAAAAATGTTGACTTTGGCCGGGCACGGTGGCTCATGCCTGTAATCCCAGCACTTTGGGAGGCCGAAGCGGGTGGATCACCTGGGGTCAGGAGTTCGAGATCAGCCTGCCCAAAATGGGGAAACCTCGTCTTTACTAAAAATACAAAAATAGTTAGGTGTGGTGGCAGGCATCTGTAATCTCGGCTACTTGGGAGGTTGAGGCAGGAGAATCTCTTGAACCCAGGAGGCAGAGGTTGCAGTGAGCCAAGATCATGCCACTGCACTCCAGCCTGGGTGACAGAGCGAGACTCTGTCTCAAAGAAACAAACTACCTAGCTAAAAGACAAAGTTGACTCTTCTGTTGCCATTTTCAGCCACTAGTGTCTTGATTAAAAATACACAACTTTTGTTTACCTATGTAACAAACCTGCACATCTTGCACATGTACCCCAGAACTAAAAATAAAAATTGAAATAAAAAAAGATACAAAACTTTCAGTGTTTAAATAAGGAGAAAGTTAGCTATATCTGTGCATGCAAATATGTTCTATGTGAAATATAAACTGTGTAAATATTAAATATGTATGTGGGTATACACACACAACCAGACTATATAGGGTCTTCAGTGTCAATATTTAGATAACTGAATGTTCATTTTAAACATCTATAAACCTGTTTATATGTCTAATTCTAAAATGTCTGTGTCTATCTAAACCACTTCTAAAATAGGTATAAAAATATCTTAGGGTTATTGGGAGAATTAAATGAGATAATTTAAAGTGATTTAGTACCTGGCACTTAATACGCATTTAATAAATTTTAAATAGGCAGATATAATTAAAATATAGTTTTCATTGCATATTGACTATATAGTTTATTATAAATGTATATGTTGATAATTTAATGTACTTATATGTGTATACAAATATACATATATGGATATCTATACACCATATTAGCTATTGATTATTATAATAAAAATAGTTGTGCGGTGATATTCAAAATGACATATCATCTTACAGCCAGTTTTGATAAAATTTGTTAGAGTTTGCATTTTACTTTATTTCTGTCCTGGGGAGTTACTGTAAATCTGAACGTGAATGCTAGTCGTGAAGTTCGTTTGTTTTTTGTTTTCTTATTTAAGAGACAAACTGTCACTCTGTTGTTGCCAAGTTTGGTCTTGAACTTTTGGGCTCAAGACATCCTCTCACCTCAGCCTCCAGAGTTGCTGAGACTACAAGCATGTGCCACTACGCCCAGCCATGAAGTTCTGACTCCACGTGTACTCATTCATTCCTTGTTATTTAAACAAATATTTACTGGAACTCTATTCTGTGCCAGCCCTTGCAAATCTTACAGTCTGATGAGAAATGAACATGAAAGCAAATAACTGCAATAAGATGGCGTGAACACTGTGCAACACAGTGGCCTTTTAAAGTAAGGGGGCATCTGCTGCTTTAAATGGCATATGGTTAATTATTATGGACATATTTGTCTATTGTTCAACTAAATAGAGAAGACTAGAAACTAAATAGAGGAGCATTTCTTTCTAAGCATCTATATTTGATTCATCCTTTTGTCTTCATCTACCACCTACATGCTGCTGATGACATGCGAATGATTATCAGTAATTGCTATCACTTTCTCTTACCCCAGATTCCTATTTCCATCGGATTTTTGGCAATCTGTAGGTAGATGTTCCATAGATATCTCAAATTCATTCTGCTTAAAATAAATTCATTGTGTTCCTACTTCTCACAAAAATTGTTTCTTCTCCTATGTGTCTAATCCCTGTTAGGTGTATCATCACCCACAAAATCACCCCAACTGAAGTCTGGGAGTTCTGATCAATGTTCAGTGCCTGCCTACACCCTGCTGCTAATTGGTCATCAAATCCTCCTCATCCCCTGCCAATTTTCTTCTTCTCCCTCTTGGGTCAACATGTGCATGGTACACACCCCTTATACCCCAAATTAGTAGGATAAGAAGGCAATTTTCAAGTTGCTAGGCAGCAGCAGTTGAAGAGAAAGCTCAGAAAATTAAGTCAGTGACTTGGATATCAAAAGCTATCACTTTGTTGTCCCTTTTTCTGAAAGTAGAAAATATACTAACACGAAATAATAAATTTAAATTCTATTGATCTGTGAACTTCAAAAACAATCTCATACAGATCTCCACATTGAGCATTTGCTGAACGTCTCTGTCCTTTC